>NC_056747.1:1200558133-1200860009 GCF_019279795.1 Protopterus annectens | reverse complement strand
AACACCAACTATCACTAAATAATTACCAGTAGTGCTTACATGTACTCGCTCTTCACTACAGATCCTAATACGGTAACACCAACTATCACTAAATAATTACCAGTAGTGCTTACACCTACATGCTCTTCAATACAGATCCTAACACAGTAACACCAACTATCACTAAATAATTACCAGCAGAGCTTACACCTACTCGCTCTTCACTATAGATCCTAACATGGTAACACCAACTATCACTAAATAATTACCAGTAGTGCATACACATACTCGCTCTTCACTACAGATCTTAACACAAATTATTATTAAATAATTACCAGTAGTGCTTACACCTACTCACTCTTTACTACAGATCCTAACATGGTAACACCAGCTATCACTAAATAATTACCAGCAGTGCTTACACCTACTCGCTCTTCAATATAGAGCCTAACATGGTAACACATGGAAGGATCTGTACAGCTTCTACAGGGCTGCCATTTGCCCCATAATTGCTTGTATCTGGGCAGCCATTCCTTAGCCCTGTCTTTGTTGTGGCATTATTCTTGACACAGAGAAAATACTGGACTTATGAGCCATGCTCTATGTCTAACTGCATTGATAGAAACAGTTCAGTTTCTTTGGCAGAGTACAGCAAATAAATAGTCCTGTGTGTAAATATAATATGATGCTCCTGAAGAGTTCAGTAACAAACTGAAAAAAAGTCTCAGGCTAACCGAAGTTATGCATAACAGGTGTCTGCTATAGTTCCTTGTTCTTGATGCATTGCCATTTATGCTTAAAAAACATCTCATGCTATGCAAAGAGCTGTTATTTATCTCGATAACAGCTTTTTGCTAAAATGTTTTAAACATCTTTGGTAAACTGTCATACTCCCTTGCTATGGTCCCTAATTTAAAAACACTGTAATTTAAGTAGCTGCAATCTCTATTGCAGCTGCTTACATATTGCCAATACAGTTTATTAGGGCTAATCAGCATATTTTCTGTAGTGTTGACCATTTCACCTACCAGGTTATACCTAAGCCAGATACTCCATTTGTTTCACTTTTTCTACAACTGTATTCTTGACAGAGGAAAAAGACTGGATTTATGAGGCATACTGATTTTTTTTAAAATAGAAATGTTCTAATTTTGATCAGATTATCACAGACAGAGCAGCCTCTATTGAAGGCTATGTAACTGATTTTCAGTAAAGATATAGCTGGGTGCAAACATATAACAGTATGCTCCCAGATGCAGATTTTAAGAACAGTGATCTTACTTCTGCCTCACTGAAGTCAGCCCTAAAGCACATTTTCAGGAAAAAGGCATCAAGCTCTGCAAGGAGTGCTAACATAAGTCAGGACCCAGCATATTGCAGTAACAAAGTTGAATGTGAGGTGAACAAACGAGCTCAGTGAGACCATCATTACCGGGTATGAATGAATTGGATAAGTATGACAGGAGATCTAAATGTGACCTGTATCAAAACACTGTACTAAAGACTGTCCAATAATGTGACCTGTATCAAAGCACTGCACTAAAGACTGCCCAATAATGTGACCTGTATCAAAGCACTGCACTAAAGACTACCCAATAATGTAACCTGTATCAAAGCACTGCACTAAAGACTACCCAATAATGTGACCTGTATCAAAGCACTGCACTAAAGACTGCCCAATAATGTGACCTGTATCAAAGCACTGCACTAAAGACTGCCCAATAATGTGACCTGTATCAAAACACTGTACTAAAGACTGCCCAATAATGTGACCTGTATCAAAGCACTGCACTAAAGACTGCCCAATAATGTGACCTGTATCAAAGCACTGCACTAAAGACTGCCCAATAATGTGACCTGTATCAAAGCACTGCACTAAAGATGTCCCATATAATGACTGTATCAATACACTGTACTAAACTAAAGACAATACAATGACCCTGTATCTAAATTCTGCCCGATAATGTGACCTGTATCAAAACACTGTACTAAAGACTGTCCAATAATGTGACCTGTATCAAAATACTGTACTAAAGACTGCCCAATAATGTGACCTGTATCAAAACACTGTACTAAAGACTGCCCAATAATGTGACCTGTATCAAAGCACTGCACTAAAGACTGCCCAATAATGTGACCTGTATCAAAGCACTGCACTAAAGACTGCCCAATAATGTGACCTGTATCAATACACTGTACTAAAGACTGCCCAATAATGTGACCTGTATCAAAACACTGTACTAAAGACTGTCCAATAATGTGACCTGTATCAAAGCACTGCACTAAAGACTGCCCAATAATGTGACCTGTATCAAAGCACTGCACTAAAGACTGCCCAATAATGTGACCTGTATCAAAACACTGCACTAAAGACTGCCCAATAATGTGACCTGTATCAAAACACTGTACTAAAGACTGCCCAGTAATGTGACCTGTATCAAAGCACTGCACTAAAGACTGCCCAATAATGTGACCTGTATCAAAGCACTGTACTAAAGACTGTCCAATAATGTGACCTGTATCAAAGCACTGCACTAAAGACTGCCCAATAATGTGACCTGTATCAAAACACTGCACTAAATTCTGCCCGATAATGTGACCTGTATCAAAACACTGTACTAAAGACTGTCCAATAATGTGACCTGTATCAAAATACTGTACTAAAGACTGCCCAATAATGTGACCTGTATCAAAGCACTGTACTAAAGACTGCCCAATAATGTGACCTGCATCAAAACACTGTACTAAAGACTGCCCAATAGGTGATCAAGGTAAAATTAATGAAGGAAAGCAAAACATCTGTAGGCATAAAAGAATACAACATAATATTATTTGCCATATAGTCAGTTTTTGATACAGAATTTTGTGTAACAGAATCTTTTGAGTCATCTGTGATAAACACTGCATGACATGTAAAATTTGAGGAGAACAATAGTTAGACAGCTGCAGCTGTATGAGTCATAGTGAAATTGAATGATGCAGAAAATTGATAACACCCAGCAGTTGGAAAAGCAATGAATTCTGCCAACAGTATTCTGCCAACAGACCAAAACTACCTGCAGTAACAGGACAAATTAAGTGAAACATTGAAACAAAAGTTGTTACAGCTGAGAGACCTTTGTTACTATGTAAGATGTCCTTGAAAAGGGCAGGAACTGTCCTGGGCACAGAAAACAACAAAGCAGTGATGTTTGCACAACTAAAGACTCCTGAATTTAGTGTTTCTGGGTGCTTTTATGTCAACATTCCAGATAAAGACATTAAAGAGAAACATTGTGTGAACTATAGTTTCAGAGAAAACAGCCAGAGAGGAAAAAGAGAAACAAAAGGTTTTAAATAAACTGCATCTTCAGTTTGGACATATTTTTGTGCACTGACTGCACAAACTGCTTTATCATTCAAAAAATAATGACTTTGAATGTATTTGTCTTGAAAGAGATTACTGACAGTTGTGAGGTTTATATGACATATAGCAAGCTGAAACATAGTTTTTGGCATGCCTTTGACTTCAGAAAATAAAAAAAGAGTTTACACAAACTTGAGCCAGAAGTTGGTGGTACTTTCACGTCATCGCTCAGTTTGAGTATGAGTCCCAGAAGAACTTTGAACATAAACAGACAATTAGAAATTGTAAAGAATTTTATTCATGGTTAGACAAGAAAGCATGGTCCACCTTAGAAGTTTTTCAGTGAAAACACTGAAAATTCAGTAGAAACGTAATTAAATATACAGGGGAAAACTTCAGTGTTGAAATTATGATCACAGTAACATATACTTCTTCGAGCAATGGTTTTCAAGAAAGACAACAGTCAGACACTAACAAAAATAATGTGAAATGTGTATGGCTTAAGTCCATATCAGCTTGTGTTTGGACAGAACTCAAGTCTTCCTTCTATTCTGATTGGTCAGTTCCCAGACATAGGAGGGCTCAAAAGGAGTATAGCAGGATTGCTGCGACTGAATGTTTGGACAGAACTCAAGCCTTCCTTCTATTCTGATTGGTCAGTTCCCAGACATAGGAGGGCTAAAAAGGAGCATAGTAGGATTGCTGTGACTGAATATTTGGACAGAAGTTGGAGAGCACCACAGAAACAACTTAATAGCACAAAGGAAGAATCTGAACTTGGAGATAACGTGTCTTTCAGAAAAGGTTGATCTGCAGCACAGGAAGGATCTAGAAATCCCACTGGCTAGGTCAGAGTTGTATTATCTATGAAGCATGGTGCAAATTGTGTTACAGTGCAATGTTCCAGATTGTATAATGTCAAGGCTGAAGCAGTGGACCAATGTGACAATAGAAATTTATTTATTATTTATTTATTTTACATTTGTTTACCGGGAAAGTCCGACTGGATATATGTCCATTTTCAGTGGAGGGCCGGGGAGAAAAGCTCTAGAAAGCAGAGTACAAATACATTAAGAACACTAGAAACATTTAGAGATAAGTATAATATGCAGTTTTTAGTAGGGTTACAAACATAGATAAAACATAGACAACATTAAAATCATGCGGCTTCAATTTCAGACAATAATACATGCAGTTATGGGCTAAGTCTCTTCAAGAATTCATACACTTATTAGAGTATATGACTGTAATGCTTAGGAAGAGTTTGCAGGAACAGCGGGTGGTGATTAGTCGGGGTTTAAGCGGGGACACTGCCAATGCTGTTGGAGGTGTAGTTTGAGGTTTCTTTGAACTGGGTTAAGGAGGATTGGTGAGTAAGTTCGGCAGGTAGCATTTTCCAGGTTTTGCCTACTGAGTTGGCGAATAGAGAGTCCCCAGCCACATTTATGTCACATATGCCACAGAAATGTCAATGATGAAGTAATAAACTTGCCAGAAATAATACCAAAGAACTCAGAAAATGGCAAAGAAGAAGAAAAAGAGATGGAGAATGCTGATGTATATAAGAAAAATTTCCTGTCAGAAGAGTAAACCAGTCACACGAGTTGTAAACTCAGAGATGGTAGCGTTAGTCTCAAAAACTGTCAAACCATGAGGTTTTTTTTACAGAGACAAATTGTTATACTGAACTATTATTAGTGCAGGAACAGAAGGGCCTGCTAATATGTTGCATGTAGAAGATATTCACACTGAACCATGAAGTCATTAAATACAATCCTCTGACTCACATATGAAATATGATGTACTCAAAAATGAGGGCATTGTTTGAATAAGCAGAATAGGACGAGAGAGAGAGAGAGAGATAGAGAGGCAGAAAGCTAATGATGTTTTTGATGAAGTTGATAATATTGGCTAAAAATACATCTCTAGCAGGTGGGTATGTACTCTGAAATGACGCTCCAAATGTAATAATATCCAAAGCATGTCTCGTTGTTGGAGGGTTTGAAGAATTTTGCAGAAAAGAACTTTCAAAACTTTCACCAACATATGCATCAAAAATATGTTTATCTTCCTTTGGCCATAATCTTGTCAAAACAGTTAAAAAAATCTTCATTCTGTCACCATGGAACCATCAAGTGCTGTGCAGTGAGATACCCTCCACCTTAACTGACATAGACGTTTTATGTCTAAAATAAAATAACTTCTCCGGGTTGCTAGACAAAGCAGACCACATACTATTTTCCTGGCTGGCACCAGGAAAGAATATGCCACTCTGCAGATTATGCATGAAAGAAATAAAACCCTTTGGATATCTTCACTCTGCAAAAATAGCTTTCAAATATCAACCCCAGGGGAAAGGATGAATTGTTGAAGCTAGTTTTCTTCAGTGATGCTTCACATGGAAACTAACTTGATGTTAACATTCAAATCAAGCATTTGATTGTTTTGAACAGTGAACAAGTAAAATTCTTATCCCTTTGCAGGCAGTCCAAAAATTAGAACAGTAATACACAGTATTCTTGCACAAAAATCTTTTTCCATATCAGATAGTTTCAACAATGAACTCTCTGAGTCAGTGTGAAAGTGCTATGCTCTGTTCTGAACTGACAACTTATGAAACAAAGTATGACTGCCTTAAATAAAGTCACAGTTCACTATCTTTCAGTGGATGCAATTAATTCTGCAAACCCTATCACAGAAAAATGTCTCTGCCTGGAAATGAGTGGAATAAAATAATTCATTCAAGCCTAGAGAATTAACAGTATCTGGTGGTCTGCTAGAAAAATGCAGCTGGCAGACTGCCTCGCTAAGAAAGGGGCTTAAAGAAGGAACATGGTTTTAGTGATTACTGTATACATCAATATAAAATGTTAACCTATGTTTCTGTTTTTTTTTTCCTTTCAGAGAGGGAGGGGGTGATTGTTAAGTCTGCAGTTACATCTATTGTTTGGGACTTTCATAGCAACATCTTTTTTTAAGATTTATTAAAGCCTTGTATCACCAAAATTTTACTTGCTTTATGATATATTTTCAGCAAATATGTCTCTGTGGCAATGAGTATGTGGTTTTGTAACATTTTAGACTATGAACTCTGTGAGTGTGTGTGTGTGTGTGTGTGTGTGTGTGTGTGTGTGTGTGTGTGTGTGTGTGTGTGTGTGTGTGTGTGTGTGTGTGTGTGTGTGTGTGTGGTGTTACATATGCAACTTGGATGTTCAGAACAATAATTCCATGTGTCCTTGACAACTCAACCAATGTGTTCATCATTTTCATTTACAGCAGTTTTTTTAAATCTCCTCTCTCTTCCTCAGACATTTTCAAGTTATTCCTCTTTTTTTCTCTCTGAGGTTTGGGTATGCAACACACTAGCTGGTGACGCTTTTGTTATGGTTTCCTTCATCTGAATTTCCTGCTCACATACTTGGTGGAGAAGGTAACCTTGCATGTAATCTATCAGATATTAAACTGCTGTTGGCATCTCTACTAGCATCTGGCATCTAGCTGGAGCTAATCCCATCTATTTATGTCTCACTGTAACGATGTACCTGTTATAAAAATATCAACATTTAGTGTCAGTGTCTGCATACAGCCATATTTCATTCACACTTTCCAAAGCTTCCTGATGTCTTTAGTGCAGAGCCACGTCAAGTAAAATAATGTTCTTTGCTAAGAACTTCCATGTAGGATTTCCTGTGACCAGAACAAGAGCATGAAATTTACTACTTTCTCTTAGTTGTTAACTGTGAATTATGTGTAAATATACAGAGATAAGGTCCATTAGCAGTGGGGAAGTAACCTATCTGAGGTAGTGGGACCTTGCACAGAAAAGCGATCAGTAGACTGGAGTCAATTGGTAGGTCGACACAGAAGTACAAATCAACTGGTTAGAGACTGAAAGGGTTAATGGCCATTTCTTGGCTTTACACAGTGGTCGATGACTGGACAATATTCCAGGAAACTCTAATAATCAAGTCGGGTGCAGAAAGGTGGTGCCTTCCAGATAATAAGCCAGCCTACTCTAAGAAATGTATGCCAGAGATGCAAAGGAAAGAGAATTAATGCACAGTCAGTTTACATTAAACAGCAGGTTCCTGAGGTTTTTTTTTCCATCAGGAGCACAGCAAATTAGTAGGGGTCCTAGACTTGAGTCACTGCATCAAATTAGTAGGGGCACAGACTTGAGTCACTGCATCAAATTAGTAGGAACCCAGACTCGAGTCGCTGCATCAAATTAGTAGAGACCCAGACTCGAGTCACTGCATCAAATTAGTAGGGACCCAGATTCGAGTCGCTGCATCAAATTAGTAGAGACCCAGACTTGAGTCACTGCATCAAATTAGTAGGGGCACAGACTTGAGTCACTGCATCAAATTAATTGGAACCCAGACTCGAGTCGCTGCATCAAATTAGTAGAGACCCAGACTCGAGTCACTGCATCAAATTAGTAGGGACCCAGACTCGAGTCGCTGCATCAAATTAGTAGAGACCCAGACTTGAGTCACTGCATCAAATTAATAGGGACACAGACTTGAGTCACTGCATCAAATTAGTAGGGAACCAGACTCGAGTCGCTGCATCAAATTAGTAGGGACCCAGACTCGAGTTGCTGCATCAAATTAGTAGGGACCCAGTCTTGAGTGGATACATCAAATTAGTAGGGACTCAGACACGAGTCACTGTATCAGATTAGTAGGGACCCAGACTTGACTCACTGCATCAAATTAGTAGGGACCCAGACTCGAGTCACTGTATCAGATGAGTAGGGACCCAGACTCGAGTCACTGCATCAAATTAGTAGGGACCCAGACTCGAGTCACTGTATCAGATGAGTAGGGACCCAGACTCGAGTCACTGCATCAAATTAGTAGGGACCCAGACTTGAGTCACTGTATCAGATTAGTAGAGACCCAGACTCGAGTCACTGCATCAAATTAGTAGGGACCCAGACTCGAGTCACTGTATCAGATGAGTAGGGACCCAGACTCGAGTCACTGCATCAAATTAGTAGGGACCCAGACTCAAGTCACTGTATCATATTAGTAGGGACCCAGACTCAAGTCACTGTATCATATTAGTAGGGACCCAGACTCAAGTCACTGCATCATCCTCCCTTTGCCAAGTGCTTCATGTTCAAGAAGTACAAAACAATGAAGACAGACTGTAAGCTGTCTGTTGTCTTTCATTCTAACTTGGTTAAAATACTCATTTCTAGCAAGAAAAGGATCTGGTCAGACCCCCAATGTATTTGAGTGAGTGGACATCATTTATGGGATAACCAGAAAACCCTGATTTTTGCCAATCCGCAGATACTGACAATGTTTTAGTCTGAGAGGGGTCCCTGTAGTATGCTTTTCACTAGGTTAGTAATGAGAAGTTTAGCAAAGAATGACCTAGACAGTGAAACAATGTCCATCTGTAAGGCTACGCATACTAGTTAATAACAGTAGTCAGCTCTTGGAATGGCCATGTCAACAGCCTACAGGATGGCATGAATGTAAACTATGGAACTGACACAAAGGAAGCAAAGTAGGGGCTACATTGTTGTGTTATTTGGAACTCCCAAGCATGAATGGATAATTGTATATAAGTAGTTTCACTATTTGTCTCTTAAAAATCTGGAGGCATGACGGTGAGCTTGGAAATGGTTATAGGGGCACTTGAACAAGACAAATATCTAAATAAATAAAGAGAGCATTATTTTAGTTTAACTGCAAAATAGAGTGTTATTGCAGGTATGAGGACAGAAAAATCAGGGATATGCATGCCCACATTGCACACACTAAGCAAGTCAATACTTTTAGGGTAGCTATATTTGTCCACCTAAGAGATGGCAATACAATCAAAAACAGAAAATGAAAAAAAAATGTTAATTTGTGTTATTAAAGGATTGTGTTTCTATGCATCCCTCAAACTGAATAGTCAAACAAATTCCAGCAATGAACAGTCAGATGTAATGGGTCACATGTGGTATCACTGAATAATAATGAACATTTTTAATACAGACTTCGGGACCATGTTGATCAGCCTGATTGGGTCAAAAACAGTTTCTGAATCATCCACAAAGGTCCATAGATGAGAAGAAGCCAGTCACAATGAAAACACTCAACCACTCCAGTTAACAGTATGGTAAGGGTGACTGAATGCGAAAGGTCATTTCCACAAGAGCAGAAAACAAACAGATAGTGCAGGCATTTACAGTGGTGTGGATAGTCTCATGTCTGATTTGCCATCTGTTTCTGTGTGTCAGTATTTGGTGATCTCGGATGATGGCTCCCTTCCACATATCTATATAGTCATGCTATTTCCTGATCACACTGATGAGTTCTGGAAGACCAACAGCCCATAGTAGTATGAGAAGCCTTGTCTGCTTTGTTTCTACACTATCTTACATATGTTCCAATTCCAAAACAGAGATATCCTGTATATGCACCACAACTCAGGTAGCAGGATTTCTGTTCTCGAAGAACAACACATCATATTCAAAAGGGATGAACACACAAATGGACAAGTTCATCACAGTCATTTCAAATATCAAATGGAGGACGGAAAATCAGAACCATAAGCTCCTTCATCTCCATGTGATGCTTGGACCACGTTATGTGGATAATCTCACAGATGTGGAACAAATAGCCATGGGCCTGGCCGCTGGGAGCATTCATGGTTGCCTGCTGATAATCCATTTGAATGAGCTGCAGGTGGAGTTCTATGTCCATTTCACCTGTTATGGACAGCAATTTGCACACGTTGTTGTTGGAAATCATTTTTTTTTCATTGACTTAAGGACAAATACTAATGGTGAGGGATGATTATTCTCCTTCGTGTCTAGAAACTCAAATATCATGTATACTTTCCAGCACAGATATGAACAAGTTGAGAACAATCCTGTCCATCATCCAGCAGGTATTTTAATTAAGGTCTTTCAGATTTTAAATTGTTGTCAAGAAAAATGTCTTACTCACATTAATGTCCTCACTAAAGTGCTTGAAAATGAATATGAAATAAAGATGTTTCACACCAGGTGCATATGGGACACAGCCAAGGAGACCCTTGCAAAACAGTTGAACAGCTGTGTAAAAACTCTCCAAACGTCCTGTTAGCAAAGAGTCATGGGAAATCTGCAAATTATGAGAATGAATGTTACATCATTTCAATGCTATATCAGCATCCAAAATTAAAAAGCAACACAGACAACTGACTGTCAGTCACACTTTTTGGGGCTATAAAGGATGTTATACATGAACCTGGCTGCCTTCACCCAAGGTGTTAGTTGCATAGTGGTGGGGGGGTCTTGCCATTCTGTAGCTCTTCACTCTCAGTCATTGGAAAGGTTATAATCCAACCTTTGCTTTCACTTGTCTTTTACCTCATGCAGCCACAGCACTTTTACACAGTGACTTATTTTTCCACACAGTACTGCTGCCCTTCTATGTGTTTTTTGTCTTCCAGTGTCCCCCAGTAGCAACAGGTACTGCCACCTCTGGCAATTTGACACTAGAATTTTCTGTGAGATGGTTGTCCTTCTTTTGGTGGACAAACTCTTCCTCAGATATTTAGCTAGTGATGTAGACGATGATTCTAGAGACTATATATAGGCACTTGCAAATGAAATTCTTTCAGATTATTATGTCTGTTCAGCCTGAATGGCCAATTATGCAGTGAAGGTATTAAGCTCAAAGAATTGTGCTACAATTCAGTTTTGTCCATTTGCAATTCAAGCTGAAGGTTTTCAGATGCTTATATGTTTCATCAGTCAGGCTGGCACAGTCATAACTAAAGCAGTCATTATTTGCATATCTGTAGGAGAACCCATAAATGCCTGCACTATACAATATACTTAAATGACATCAGATCTTTAATGATAGAAGGAATACCTACCAGGTAATTCAGGTAGCAGGAATAGAGATGCACAGTGGATAGGATAAGGTGAAAAGAGACAAATACAAATGCTGATGGTAAACTTTACTGAGTTAATGTGAAGTCTGGGCATTATTTACTTTTATTTTACAGTTCTTTGCTATGTACACCTTTTATTCCCAACAGAAATTAGTATGGACTGCCTGTAGTAGGGAAACAGGTGCTGGTTCAGGAAGTAAATGAGCACATGTGGTGGTATATAAGAGGCATTGGGCATTTTCTTTGTTTTTTAAATTGTTGCTTTAAGTACCACAGCAGTTAAATTTAGCATCCTACACTTGGGAAACAGTACTCAGGCCGGGAATACTGACAACCTCAATGTAGATAGGGGAAGGGGGATCACACATTATTAACTGTACTGGATTGTGACAAAGTCGTAGTTAGATCAATGGATCTCACCATGCGCTGCAGGAAATGTTACTATAGGCCCAGGCAGACTCTGGGTTTAGTAATGCTTATGTTTTAGACAAAATCCACCAGGACATGACAGTCAGTCAGTCAGTGCAAACTATTACATCTCTATGTACATTTTTTGTTTATGAAATAATAAAGGGTTCAGTCGTGTGTTACGTTTTGATTATACAAATTTATAGTGAGCCAGACTTTAAACTGCCTATATGGGAAATGGTATAATACAGAGTTTAAATTACATGGGGTTCAGTGATAACACATGTATTTTTCAGTCCTATGTCAAATAATTCAGCATGGTTGCTATGAATGATTTAATAGGCAGGAAGTTTTGCTATCCTAATCCTGTTTGTTTGACGTATGGCATAACCTCTGTTTTAGCACAGCTGCACTGTAAATATTTTTGTTTTTGAGTGTGTTTAAAACTAAAGGACCTAGACAGGAGTTTAGAATTTTTCATAAAAAGAAGCAGACTGAGCTCTATCTTATCACTCAAACTATCTGCAAGCATATCCCTTAACTGTCCATATTTTTACACAATGTCCAGATTTGTGCCTCGGATTTTAGTTTGTTCCTCATTAAATTAGTGGTATTCTGGAAAATCATCAAGGACTGAAGTCACTAAATAATGACATATGGGAGTTTCAGATGTTATACCCTTCAGAAAATATATGGTACCACAAATCCTTTTATTGTAGTAACTTCATAACAGCAATATTTATTTATTTATTCTTTATTTATTTGTTTGATATTTGTTAGCAGGGTTAGTCCATCTGAGCAGAAGCCCATCTTCAGCTGAGACCTGAGGAGAAAAGCTCCAATAACAAAAAAGAAACTACAGTTTAAAATAACAGTATTAATATACAAAAATATAAAAAGTTCAAAATATCAGTAGTTCAAGTTACAAAATCAATTATAGAGGAAATTAACAATGAAAATAAAAAGTGAGACCAAAAGTACAATAAAGAGAGTAACAAATTTGCAACACATCTGTTTAAGCAGAGTAGCAAGTTTGCAGCAAGTTTCTGTATAAGCTTGGATAAAAAAACAGTTTATCAGCAGTAAATAAATTGAGAAATGTTGGAAGGGGCAAGAGTTTTAAAGAGTGTAGCTTGAATGAAAGTCAAAAGAGGGGAGAAGTAGTGAATCCTCAGGAGGAACAACCTTTGCTCGACACCCTGAGTTAGTGAGGAAGGCTATGCACTGGGTAGCTAGAAGGGAGACAGCATTGTAATTATGCTGGGTTATTACAATGGCAGGACCAGGTTGAATGGAAGCTGTCTTTTAAGGCAGATTTAAAGGAGTTGGGGTTTCTGATAGTTCTGACTTTTAGTGGTTACTTATTCCAGGTTGAGGCTACAGAATGACTATAGAGTAGTTTACCAATATTAGTATTGCATTTACTGTAGTGGTGGTGCTGCGGTAGCGTTGTCGCCTCACAGTATGACGTTGTCCTGTTCAGTTCTCGGCTAGAACATCTTCTGTGTGGAGACGTGTGAATGGGTGTGCCTTCGTTGAAGGTTGTGCATCAGAGCTGGCAACTCGGCAAGTAAAAATCTACTGCCAATCATTAGCAGACCGGAGTTCCGCTGTGGCAACCCCTAACCGGGAAAAGCCGAAAGACACAGCAGCAATATTGCATTTACTGACTTGTAACTGGTGCTGTAGTGAGCTATGAAGTGCATAGTTTGGGATATATGGCTGGATGACAGTGGAGAGGGAGGGGCAGGATGATGGTGTGTGTTAAGACTGAATGAGCTAGGAGCAGTTGGGGGAGTAGAAGTTGGTGTTGAAATTCAAGCCAATGCAGGTTTTTAGGGCTATACAGTGATGAGTGTGATAATGTAAATTGGCAGCAAACCCTGCAACTTTGTTGTATGTATGTACTAATTTAGTCATGAGATTAGATTGGAGGAATGTGAGTAAGGGGGCAGCATAGAGTAGAGTTGGTAGTAGGAGGGCTTGTGCTAGGGACAGTCTTTAAAATCTGTTCCTATTTTTGGGCCTACATCCCACCATTGGTTTGCACTTCGTCCAGATTTCTTGCATTAAAAGGTTGAGCAGTATGCATGCAAGTATTCTGACTGCAGATGATCTATCGATGCTACATAAACTGCTCTTTTTAAAGATTTATAGAGGTTATAGGTGTATCTCTTAATTCAGGAAAAACAAAACAGAACCGCAAAACTAAAAAAGGTGGACATCAGGATTCAGCTTTGACACCCTAACCCCATGTGCAAAAATAGGAAAAGGGGTTGAGGATGGATGGATGGATCAGGATTCAGCATTACAGTGTGACTAGGCTGTGGTGCCCCCCTCTCACAGTTTAGAGATCTTGAGGCAGAAAATGCAACACTGTCTGTGGTGCTATTCTCTTTGTCACAAAATAATAAAAAAAAATATGCACTTTAGTAAGTTCCAAACCGCCATCTTGAAAAGAAAGGTTAACTGTGTATGTTTATTGTATAAACGTTTCCTTTGTTCACTTGTGTGAATATTTCTTTTTACATTATCGCAATGTTGTGCAGTAACAGAGATGAGGAATCACTACTGTACCTTGTTAGGTATCACTCACAGTATCACAGCACATGGTGTAATGCAAATCTGAATGGACAGCACAGTCTATCAGTTTACCAGCTATTCAAAAAATAATTTAAATGGGTTCTCTTGTGAGCAGATCTCATTATTGTCAATCATAACAGAAAACATATTCAGAAGAGACTAATGTTTAAAGAACTGGTTATCCCTAAAGTTGTTAAATACAAGCAGTTTGGTTCAGGTAGCACCTACTTTCCGACATGCAGACATATATTGAAAAGGGAGATGTAAGAGTTCGAAAAATAGACTTTATAACTCATAGTTACATCATTAAAATTACTGTATTTACTTTTTGAGAGGCCAAGGTGAGACTAATGTTTGTCCAGCCCACACTACAGTGCCTGGACAAAATATTGTTTAAGTTATATTTCATGGCCCAAGATCCAGTCCTCTGGCTCTGATGAGGTGATCAGCAGAAGTCAAGGGCTATGCTGTATGTGTGTGTGTGTGTGTGTGTGTGTGTGTGTGTGTGTTCGGCTGTTATGACTTGAGATACTAGATTCAAGCCAGGTTTCCCAGGCAGAATGTTTGCATGCATTGAAAGAGGTCTGCAATGGGAAGATCTGTGTCTGTAGTGAACGAGGTGCTTATAAACCTTTGAATAAGATTAACAGTGCTGATTTCTTACCCAGACTACTATGCTACTACTCCCACATATAGTGCTTCTGGATAAATTATGCCAAGCCTGTAAATGCCCTTTTGAGGAATTATTCTGTCAGGCCTATAAAAGACATTCTTGGAAATCTTGGAGTCCTGAAAATGAACTTCTGGGGAAATTTTGTTAGCCCTGAAAGTAATCCTTTGAGAAACTCTGGCAATCTTGAATATGACCTTCTGAAAAGTTCTGTCAGCTCTGATAGCAACATTCCGAGAAATTCTGTCAACCCTGGAAGTTCAATCACACCTGAAGTGATCTGAAAAATTCTGCCAGCTCTATAATTGACTGTCTGAGAAATTTTGGAAGTCCTGAAATGGACTTTGTGGGTAAAAATGTCAGCCATGAAAGTAACCTTCCAGAATATTTTGTCAGGTTTGTAATTAACCTTCTGAAGAGATCTGAGTCCTGCCAAGTGTCCATGCATTGTAAGGTAACGCTTCCTTACTGTAACCACAGAAAGATAATAGGAGGCATTAATGCATAAGGGGGTACATTTACCTAATCGTGGCTATGTAGGGTAGTATTCAGTTCACAACAGTTCGATCTTAAATAGTTCAGCAACCCCCCAGATTTTGTAAGATGGCCAGAACTTTGATTGCTACTCAGAAGAGCCATAATGCCCTCCATCCACCACAACTACTACTCCATACTACAGCCCCACATAAAACTAGTGTGATAACCATTGGCATCCTCTTCCTGACTAGCATTACTTCCTTGGATGAGATGTGTTTACTGTTGTGCTAACACACCATCCAGATTTGTTTTGGATTATAGTGCTACACTGCAACTAACCTTTGAAAGCCCTAGTTAGTTGTTTAACTAGTTAGTTACTTAAATTTCTTTTCCAGAGTAGAGCACTGATCCAATATGGATTAATTTCTGGCCAGTTTATGAAGTAAAAAACATGTGAATACTTGGTGTGCATATAGGTAATATAATCTATGCAATGAAGAAAAAATGATTCTACATTTTAACTTCTATCAAACAAGTTTGTACAATCCATGCAAAGAACCAATAAGAGGTTTATCAAAAAGGCTCACAAAACAGTATAGTCATGTAGAACACTCACAGAGTTAAAGATCGAATATGTGCAAACATGAAGGGATTCTCCCCATACTAAAGGGGTGGCGTAAAGCCACAACTATGGGCAGATAGCCTAGTATGAACCTATGAACCTATGAACCTATGTTCGTAACTCCCAGGGTGTTTCTGTACATGTACAGTGAAAACTTTAAATAGTGTGGTATACTGAAGTAATTGAAAATGTTATATTAGAGGCACTACATACAATATATACAGAATAACAATTTGTAAGAAAAAAGGAAAAAGGGGTTGAGAGATGCTTGCAAATTTGATGGAAGAGATATCACAATACAACTGAATAGCATAGGTTCATAGGTGGTTCTACAATAACGGTCACTGGGGCCTTTTCACTAGCCAATAGCCATGCATCCCAAATCTCTGGTAAATTTTAGTCTCTATAATTTATTTTAAAGGGGAGTCATTCATTTGGTTGAATAAAAAATATTAAACACCCATTGGCTGAATGTTTGGAACAGCAAATAGCTTTTTTTGCTGGGTCTCATTATTTTAGGGGATTAAGAGTTTCTCCTTTACCCAAGGCTGTGTATTCTCAGAGTTGGTATATATAATTTGCAGGGGATTCTGTGGGACTTGCACCCATGCAAAAAAAAAATGTTTTGTATTTTTTGTTTGAAGTTCATAGGTTCAATATTTTATATTTCCGACCTTTGAACCATCAAGGTTTTGCATGTATTCCATTTTAAAGACATGGTAGATTGTGTATGGAGTTTGGGAAAGCAGAGATTAGAAAGTATTTGAGGCATGGAAACAAGTGCACCTAGTGCCTTTTAAACAATGTACAGTAGAGAGTTGATTATCTGAACTAATTGGGACCTAGGGTAGTTCAGATAATCAAACATACATTGAACCAGATAAAAACTTCTAAAATTTAGTTTTTTTCTGTACGCAGGGAATACACTTTTCAACCACTGAATGATTCCAGTGGACTATAAAGAATATTTTTCACACACGAGCAGGCTACAAGCTGAAAAAACACACACAAGTGAGCACATATAATGTTTACATATTCAGATTTTATGATTTTTTCCTACTCAAAAACTTTGGAAGGCTGCGTTCGGAGAATTGACTGTTCGGATAATTGACATTCAGATAATCGACTCTACTGTATGTTTAGCAGTTGGTGTAGAGGCCTAAGGCTGTGAGATATACTGTTGTACTATAGGGGTTGATTCATTCAGTCCTCATTTGCCTTCTGTATGACATTGAGCAAGTCACTTAACCAAACAATTCTTAGGGTAACTAGCAATTGTGGCTAGGCTCCTCAGTGGTGCTCTGGACTGCAAGCCTAGCAAAATTATCTATATATTATAATTATGATCTGAATTCCGTACATGCCTGAACTATTTTTTGTGTGGAAGGAAGAGATCCCCAAAGATCCCAAAAGATTTCAGACAATGAAAAGATGCTATGTTTTGCAATATTTATTTATTTATTATTTATTTATTTATTTCCAGTTTGATGACTGGGGAAGTCCACTGGGCTAAGCAGAGCCCATTTTCAGCGAACGCACAGGTAGAAAAGCTCCAAAAGCAGTTAACAGAATACAACATATGTTTAGTATGGAATATACAGTATACAAAAGCATAAATGTACAATTTAAAATACAAATGCAAAATCAGGGAGTATACATTTAAAAACACAAATGTTAAAATATAGATAAAGTCAAAAATAATACAGACAATATAATTAAAAGTACAAGTCATAAAGTATTTATACAAGTTTAGTGTTTGTTCTAACAATAATGTTAGTGATCAGAGGTGATAGTAGATGAGATTGAAGGGAGGTTTGAAAGAGAAAACAGTGTAATTTAGGTGGGAATGGAGCAGGAACAGTCCCAGTCATACATCTTAACTGTACAGATTTTCACAGAATGTCCAGATTTTTGCCTCATATTTTTGGTCCATTTTTCCTAAAATTTTGATTTTCTGTCAAATTAATGGCAAATCATTAAAGATTGAAGTTAGAAAACAATGGCAGACATTTGAGTTTCAGACTTTATACCCTTCAGAAAATTTGTGCTAATACAAAACCTGTTATTCTATCAGTTTTCTAAGTTTGTAAGAGCAACATTTAAAAACTGTCCCTATTTCTGGGCCTTTGTCTCACTTTTATTTATGGCTTTGTCCAGATTTTGTGCTCTTAGAGCTTGAGCGGTATGGTCCCTGTTTGAGGTAAGGTAGGAATGGAGGAGAGGTTTCAAATTAGAGTGGTTGTAGTACAGCGGATGGAGGGGGAGAGAGAATTCCT
This sequence comes from Protopterus annectens, assembly GCF_019279795.1. Taxonomy (NCBI): domain Eukaryota; kingdom Metazoa; phylum Chordata; order Ceratodontiformes; family Protopteridae; genus Protopterus; species Protopterus annectens. The sequence goes on along the minus strand of NC_056747.1, from coordinate 1,200,841,758 downwards.
TAGTTTAGCTAAGGAGTGTGATAGAAGTAATTGACCAGGAGGGTTTAGGGGTTTATAGATTTTAAGGAGGATTTGGTTTTCAGAGCTATGAGTACGACTGGGGAGGTAAGAGGTTAAGACAGATGAAGGAGAGGGGCCGATAGAGGGCTGGAATATGAGTTTGTGAGCAGTGGTGAGTTGTATGAATTTCAGGTAATTAGGAAGCTCAAGTCAGTTTAGGGAGTGGAGGGAATGGCAGTGATGGGTGGACTATTTGGACCCTGTAGCAAATTTACAGACTTTGTTGTAGCAGGCTTCCAGTTTGTTTTTCAGGCTAAGCTGGAGATAAGTAAGTAGAGGGGCACCATACATAAGAGAGGGGAGCAGGTAGGAGGAGGCTAGAGTACGTCTGGTAGAAGCGGTTAGATAGCGATTTTGTCTATACAGCAGACCTAGTTTTTGGTGGGATTTTTTTGATATTATTTTTATGTGGATATCAAATTTTAAATGCTCATCAATGGTGATTCTGGGTAGTTTGGTATGAGGTACAATTCTGATTAGAGTGTTATTGCCACTTTTTATTTTAAAGGAGCTTTTGTCTATGGTGAAATTTCTCCAAGGAGAGAATATCATGATTTTTGTTTTGTTAGAATTGAGAGCGAGATGGTTGTTTAGCATCCAAGTTTTGGTATTGGAGAAGGCTGTTTGGGTTTTTTGAAGGCGTTCAGAGGGAGAGTTTGCTGTACAGATGATTGTGGAATCATCAGCATAAAGGATCAGTGTAACAGTATCTATGCATTTGTGAAAATTATTAATAAAAATATTGAAAAGTAAGGGGCTGAGAATAGAGCCTTGGGAGACACCAGAGGGATTGTTGAGAAAGGATTAAGTGGAATTTTTCCATTTAACAGAATGTTGTCTATTGGACAGATAGTTTGTAAACCAGGCTATGAAGGAAGGGGAGAAGTTGAGGAAGGAAAGCTGAGATTAGAGTAGAGGATGTGAGACGGTGTCAAAGGCTTTGGGGAGATCTAAGCAAAGGGTGAATAAGATTTTCCCAGTCGCGAGCATGATTAATGGCATCAAGGAAGGACAGAAGCGCAGTGGCAGTGCTTTGGCCAGGCCTGAAACCATGTTGTGTTGGGATAAGAAAAAGATTGTCTGTTAGGTATGGCAAGAGTTGGTGATAACTGCACTTTTGAGGATTTTAGAAAGAGGTGAGAGAATAGCTATAGGACGGAAGTTAGTAGTGTCTGTGTTATTGCTGTCTTTGTAGAGAGGGGTGACAAAAGCTTTCTTCCAGAGTGATGGGACATAGACTTCTTGGATGGACCTTTTGATAAGAATGGAAATGGGGAGGACAATGCTGTCTACAGCCACCTTAAGGAAGGATGGAGGTAGATTATCAGGAGTATAGGAGCAAGGCTTTAGTTTAAGGAGGAGTTTTTTATGCTGCTGGTGGGGATAGATTTAAGACTGAAAGGAGGAGCAGTAGAGGGAAAATCAGTGGCTGGGGGACCGAGAGGGAGAGAAGATGGGAAAGTTTGTAGTTAGTTTGGGTATACAGTCAACAAAACAGGTGTTGAAACTAGATGCAATTTCATGGTCTGTTGGGTTTGGGCTAGGGCATGGACTGTCGTTTCTACCAGGGTTTAGAAGGGAGGAAATGCAATTCCAGAACTTTTTGGGGTTGGAGTTGTGTTCTGATTGGAGTTTGGAGTAATAAATCTTGGTCTTTAGTTATTGATATCTTCACTGAGTTGCTGAGTTGTTTGAATTTGATTAGAAAGTTTGTTAACTTATTTTTTTGGTAATGCTTCCAACATTTGTCTATGAGTTGCATTAGTTTTCTAGATTCTTAAGATAGCCAGGGAATGGTTTTGGCTTTTATTCTTTTTGTTCTAAGAGGGGCTTGGCTGTTTAGTAAGTCTAGGAAGGTTTTGTTGAAGTAATTAGTTGCACAGTCCAGTGGCAGAGTCTTTATGGGAGCCCAAGTAATTTTTTTCAGACAGTCGGAAAATGTCTGTGGATTGAAGTTGGTGTGATTATCAGTTTGAATGCATTTATGTTGTATTTGGACAGAAGAGGCACACTGGAGGGCATAGGCTGGTAGGTGGTCACTAAGGGGATCAGGTATAATTCCGCTGTTTGAGATTCAGTTTGGATGAGTTGCTAAGATCAAATCTAGTGTAGTGCCAGAGGAGCCATCTTTACTGGGTCTGGTAGGGTAGTCTGTTAACTAGGAGAAGTTAAAGAGATTGCTTGGCTCAGAGATTGTGGCCCAGTTGATGTTTTGATCGCCAAGGATGAATGTTTCCTTTTTTATGTTAGACGGGAACCACGAGAGAATCTCTTCAAGGATGGGGATATTATCACCAGGGGAAATGTAGATGGCAGCCATACATATAAAGATTTATGTTTGTTGATTTTTAGGAAGGTTGTGGATAGTTCAGCAGGAGAGAATTTAGGAATGGGGTTAGTGTATGTAGCTTTGTGTATGGTATTGGGTATAAGGGTCATCGGGGGGAATTGATCTAAGCTGATAATTTGAGGATTTGGGTATTAGAATGCAAGCTAAGAAGGAAAATGAGTTCAGCTTTACCATTCTGAAATGGAATCTCTGTTTGACATATATCATCAAGTTTTCTTTGGTTAGAGTAATACAGTAGTTTTGGGGATAGGGTAATAAGTCTGCAAATAGATTTTCTAATTGGTTGTAGGGTTGGAAGGTTCTTTTTTGATTCTGTGTTGATGATAGGGAGGGCTTAGTCTATTTAGACTGGAAGAATACCTTTGTCTATTGCATATCTGCTTTCTGCACATAAAAAGTGTTAAATATTTGCTGATCAAGAGTTCTTTGTTCATGTAATCCCTTGTCATATTAATGTGGTTCTGAAAATCTAAATGTTGGCAAGCTGAATGTCTAGATACCAGAACTGGCTTGTGGTGTCTCATTTATCATGGTTATTATACAGTATGTGTCAGTTAGGGAGTATCAAAACAAGCTTTTGGGTGGGTTCAGAATATCATAGGTTTTATTATCTTTGTGTTTGGCTGCAGGTGCACTTTCTGTAGCCATTTTGAAAGTAGAAACGTAATTTTCAAGCTCCTTTTTATTTGTGGTGTTGAAGAGGCTGGATTTATAGAAAAACATATAATCTGTGTATTGGATGAGTTGTAGTTCTAGAACTTTAGTGGGCAGTCAGTTAAAGATAATAGAGAAAATATGTGATGATAGAAAGGAACCTCGGGGCACATCTTTTAAGACAGGATTACTTAGCAATGGAGTTGTACCTAGATTTACAGACAAGGTTCTGTTACAGATAAATTCTTGAACAAGTCAAGGGTATTTAAGCATATGTGCTGAAGCAGTGAGGGTTTGAAGTAACAGGTTATGATTAAACATATCAAATGTTTTATTAAAAGCTGTGAAGACTGAACCAGTAATATTGCCTTATGCAAAATGAAGAGTGAACCAGTAATATTTCCTTTGGCAATATTCTGAAGAATATCATAAATTAAGGTATACAGTGGTGTCATTGTTCCCTTACCCATCCAAATACCATGTTGCTCATGATATAGCATATTACACTTTTAAATATGTGTAGATATCTAAATGCAAATTTACTTCTCAAAAAGTTTTACAAAGGCTGGTAGAGTGGAAATGGGCTTGACTGGCAGAAGTAAGTTAGGAATATTTGACAGAGGGCTAGGATTCACGTCTATATAAAGAGCATCATTTTGGTACAAAGGCAGAAGCCACAGATGCGGTGCAAGTGATAGGAAAGATGGTTATGGAATTGTTTTATAAATCATGGAGAGAGTGTCCAAAACCATAGCATGAAAGCAGCCATACTACCTTTTGTTTGGTATAGAACATAGTGACAGGTCTCTGTACTGCACCCTGTTGGCCAAAGCCAGTGAGGTTCAGCTATGCTAATGCTAATATCCAGAGGCTGGGCTTAGGTTAGGTTTAGGGATGGGGATTGAGGTTTGCATACTGGTTAAGATGCTTACCTGGAAGTCACAAGGGAGCACATCTGGTTCTCACAATTGAAGACAAATTGACTACGCTTAAACTGGCCTGTAAGGGCAGCTAGCCTGATACTTGCCTATGAACCACCAGCCCTTCTTTATGCAGGACAGTCCTTATTTGAGCAGATATGCCCTGTGAAACAAAAATGACAAGTATTCTGAGATTTTTAGGATAAAGAAGTTTTCTAAATTTTCTCTACCTGTTGGACAAAAACAAATATTCTGTATTTCAAACATCTTAAAATTATATCAAATAACAGAAACAAATCAAATTCTACAACAGTAGACTTTTATTCTGACATAAAAAGGAAGGCCAGTCCATTATACTGTTGTGGGAATGGTCTGTCCTGCAAAATCTCATGTTTCCATAAAAATGTCCCACTCTGAGCATTTGAGAAGGTGGTAACATTACCAGAGGTCTGATTGACTCCTGTACCACAAGACTGTAGCTCAGACATGTAGCTAGGGTGGAGTGAAGTGGTAGCCACCCCAGGTGCAAAGTATTAAGGGGCATGATTGGTAGTTGAAGATATGGAGCTTTATTGCAATGTCGACATTCAGAAATGAATGCTGATACTGCAATTGCAATCATGTGGGCTGTGTAGTAACTGTAGCAAGTGGCTTATTTGTATCAAGTAGTTTGCTATGATTTTAAGCAGAAGACCTTTTTTTTCCAACTCAGAGGACTTTTTCCTTCCAGCTTAGAGATGAGGGGCACCAGATCAGAGAATGGTACCAGACACTAGATGAGATCACTACAGTTCTGCCATAGCTTGTAGTTAGCCCCAAACACGTTTATTCATACCAATGTAAACACCTCCTTAAATAAGTAAACATAAAGGCATGGTGACAAAATGTAAACCATGTGATTCATCAAGATCACTGCCATCTCCTTAGCTGGAAGGATATGCACGTGCATGCACGTGCCAGTTCATGTATACACACACACACACACACACACACACACACACACACACACACACACACACACACACACACACACACACACACACACACTCACAATGCATATGCACACATACATCTGGAATTAATCTCATAGGCCATGCAATAGAATTCAGCCAGTTTACTACAAACAACCTATTCCACCTCTGGAACAAGCTTTCCATGTAGGTTAATAACAGTTTTAGCATCCTTCAAATTAAATCTGTATGATTTGATGGTTACCTATACATTTATTCTGATACTGACCTGTTTTGCCCTTCTTAAGAAGGGGGGAGAGTATGTTATGAAGTTGGGTATTTTTAAGGCATAAATGGTCTTGTGACTCAATTGTCTTGCATTTCCTACGATCATTATGTCACTAATGTCACAGTTCTGTCCAACGCAAGTGTCATGCTTAGCGCTTCATCTCCTAATACTCTAGGCTGTGCAGAAGGTATCCACAAAGATGAACTCTCACTTCTATTTAGTCCATTGCTTCAGATTGGGTATTGAATGTGGACAACAGCTATCTTAATATCTGCTTCATGAGGGTGTCAGAATTTCAACAGTAAAAGCCTGGTCCACTTGGATTCCCTCAGAGTAAGTGATATTCTGACCCTACTCTTGTACATATACAAGCATGGGATATGGAGAACATCCAAGGTACTTTATTTGCTCAGCCTCCTCTTATCCGTCACAGAAATGGTAGCTTGGATCCTGTGAAATATCTGCTTCCTATAACAGGATGTTAGCCCTATCAGCTGCAGACATTACTGCAGTCTAGAACACTGCAAAAGGCTGTTATTAATAGCAGAGTTCCAACTGTTACACTAGGCATTGACTCACATCCTTCATCCTTCTGTCCTAATTTAAAGAGCTGATAATCCACAAAGATGCCTTACTGTAGGCATGGTAGCTGTATACCAAGACAAGCACGGACAGGACATGTGGACCTCTGCAGCCGGCAAACACCACACCAGCATCCTGGAAATGAGAGCTCTATGGCACAAATCAGTCCAGTTTCTGCACTGCATGGTGGGCTGAAGACTGATAAATGCACTGGACACTGTGGTACATGCTGTGGCACAATGGTGTATCTGTTAGCATTGCTGATTTATATCACTTAGTTCTGCAGTTCATTTCCTGACTTGGGTGCCTCCTGTGCTCATTCCAAATGTCTGCCCTGTGTCCATGTTTGTTTTCATTCTTCTAACATCCTAACAATATGCCACTATGAGAACTGGTGGTCTCTTAGATTGCCTGTTGGTGTATTTATGTGAGCCATAGATGCAAATATTTAAACAACTAGCATCTCATCTGACCTTAAGTAAGAATTAGAAAATGAACAAAAATAAATTAATATTTGAATAGTATTTTTATATCAAGCTCTGGAGAAGACAAAGGCCTAGTACTATAGAAGAAGACACAGAATATTGTACGTCTCATTGATAATCACTGTTGCAATCCACAGAGTTTAGGCAATTTAGCTCAGCTCCCAACATATACCATTTACTCTCCCAAGTGAGTATCTATAGATTGTCTGCAGTGTTCTTAATAGTATTACAAAGAAAATCAATTCACAATAACAGTGGAAGTAGGGTGGTGAAAATATTAATATTTTAAGCCTCATTGCTGAGAAGCAATTGTCATTAGCTTTGCTTTAATAGTTTATGGCACTTTTCCACAGCAGCTTTCAACTACATCCTTTTCTTTTTTTTTTTTCATTTAAATTGTTTTTTGGCTTCCCCTTGGGACATCATTTTCACCAGCCTGACCCCCAGTACCCTACTTCTACCCTGGGTCTACCAACTTGTCTTCTACTTGCTCAAGTATCACTGGGGCTAGTCATAGACCCAAAGAGCATCCTGGGGCCTCAGTCATCTCCATTTCTCTTCTGTTTTTTTTTCTTCTCACCTGACATATGCAGGCCATGGCCATTGCTCACCACTGCTCTGTCAGTCACCCAAGCCAGTAACTGAACAGAGGTTGACTTGGTAGTAGTAGTTAGGGCTTTATCCCACTATACCAATGGACTGGCTTTTCAGCAATATCCTTAAGGAATGGAAGGCAACTCATTCTAAATAATTTATTTCGAAAGAATAGTAAATAAATTATGCAATACAGATGCAATGAAAATGGATATTTACTGCTCCTACCAGAGGTACTTTGGAAAAAATGCATATATGCAATTTCTTTTACCTATACTATAAAATACATTTGCTTGTTGTAAATTAAAAGGTTAATGTTATTAAACTCCACATACTGATATGTTATTTCAGATCCATAAGTCAGAGAGGCCAAGAAGTGTATTACAGATGAAACATAAGAATGCCTTCCTCTTGCTTATTAGGATCAAATAGTAATGTTTTACTGGGAAGCTTGTAAAATAACATATCTGACCTTCTGCTAAAGGAAGAAACAGCTTTCATTCCAAATGTTTGGGTCATGGTGAATTATGGTATATAATTTCAATTTTCTAATAACTACAGGTAAATGTAATACCAGAAGAGGCTAAACAAATATTAAAGTACCAAACTGAGAACATTGTGCAAGTGCTCTATGAGGTATGTAGGACAGCTAATTGCTACGTCCTTGAGAAAAAAAATATGAAGACCTAAAAATCGTTAAGCTTCTGAGCCTTAGAATGAGAAAGGCATCACTACAAGCACTTTCATCCGCTAATCTGGTTTAATGAGCTGATGGGAACACATGGTTACAAAATGAAAAGAAATATTGATATACTACCCAGAAAACAAGGTGACAATTTTAACATGGTTTAAAAGTTTTGAAAAGTCTTACCTAAGCAATGACATATCTTGCTGTGATACAGCAAATGTTCATCTTTACAGACAACACTCACTCCATCTGTTGCGCACTAGAAGTCAGGCTGTTATTTTGCTGACATATTTTTACTTCCAAATGAAAAAAATCTGTTAATGTATAGGCTTGCAAACAATAATGAGCATGACTCCATTATGAGACAGATGCTTGTAACAGACACCAATAAATCCTAACACACTGCACCTGTCAAACGAAACATCATTACAAGTTGTTTTCAAGTTTGTATGCACACAAATAAATGCAAATATTGCTAAGTAAATTATTTTATTCATTTATATGTTTTTATATTGATTGTATGATTGTCTGCCCAGAAAAATTAAATTAAAAAAATAAATGATCAATAAAAATACAATCAATATATCAGAATATACAGTGAATAAAGATCAAAGGAGTATTCAAAACAAATTGCATGTTTTAACTGAAATAGGGTAGTGAGTGCCAACATGCAGTGAAGCAGCAATTCAGAAACACGTGTAGCATGACCATACAAGCTGAAAAATAATGTAGAATGCATCCCTTTCAAATGACAGCATAATAGGTTCATAGGTTCATAGGTTCATAGGTTCATACTAGGCTATCTGCCCGAGGGCATTTATAAGCCTAGCCCATAGTTTTGTGGCTTACGCCACCCCTTAGTTTGGAGAAACTATGCCCATTATTTAGCTGTGCCTCTGTCGAGCAGTGGCACTGAGGTAACCCCTGGGGTGTATCTGCGATCTCCCATCCATTGGTCAAGATTCCTCTTGAACAAGGCCAGCGAGGTGCTCTGCCTCACATAAACCGGGATTTTGTTCCACAGCATAGGGAGTCTTTGGGTGATGAATCTATCCCTCCAGCACGTCCTATTAATAACCGTGTCGAGGTTTAAGTCACCCGCCCTTGTGGCTCTGAGGGATCTAGATTTTTTTGAGATGAAGCATGTTCATCAAATCTGGGTTTGACATGGCCTTGTATGTCAGGCATAGGTCACCTCTGAGCAAAGCTGCACGCAACTGAATATAACTGGAGTTCTTTCAGTCGCAGCATAAGACAGATTTTGAGACCCTTTATCCTTTTGGTGAGGAACTTTTGTGGCCTCTCCAGCTGCTGCAAGTGTCGGGTCAGATACATTCCGAATGGGGCATTGTACTCGATCATTGGTCTGATGAGTGATGAGTATAGGGAGACTATGACTTCCCTTGATCTAGATGTGAATCCCTTCATGATAAGGTGGGCAATGTAGAAGGTCTTCCTAACTACTTTAGCAATATGAGTGTCGAATGAAAGGCTACTGTCAACCTGGGTTCCCAGGTCCCTAATAACTTCTTCTGTGTTCAGGGATTGCCACCTATATGGTAGCTAGGGGTAACCTTATTTTTCCCGAAGGGTATGACTATGCATTTCTTGGCATTTAACTTGAGGCCATGGCTCTGGCACCAGTTATCCATTTCTGTGAGACCCTTCTGAAGGATATCTGTGTCGGATGTGTTCTCAACTATGGCCCAGTTTGCAGTCATCTGCGAACTTTGTCAGCCATAACCCTCCTGTGTTTGCTTGTACTTCAGAAAAGTAGATGCCAAACAAGAGTGGGCCCAGGACTGAGCCCTGTGGGACACCACTTGTGACAGGCTTAGAGTCTGACATGGCGCCAGCAACTCTGACCCTGTGGGTTCTGTCACTCAGCCAGTTTGCAACCCATCTTGTAATGTATGGGTTTACATTTAAGTTGATGAGTTTTTCAATGATACCCGAGTGGGGTATTGTATCGAAAGCCTTCGCCAGGTCTAGGTAGGCTGTATGGACTGCCTTTCCTTGTCAATGGCCTTGGTGACTGTTTCAAAAGTCAACCAAGTTTAAAAGGCATGATCTGCCTTTGACAAAGCCAAACTGGGTTGGATCCAAAGTCTGCAAATTCCCTATGTCTTTATTTATGAGATCCATTATGATCCTTTCCATGGCTTTGCAGATCAGGCTTGTCAAGCTAATGGGACGGTAATTTCCAGGGTCGGTGGAGGCACCGCCTTTGTGGAGTGGGACCACAGTCGCTGCGCCACTCTCTGGGTACGTATCCGGAGGTGAGACTAAGATTAAACAGCTGTCCTAACTGTGGGTTTAATTCCTCATTGAGTTCATGGAGCACACAGCCGGGGACACCATCAGGTCCCATGGATGCTGTGTTCTTTGCCTTGGAGAGAGCAGTTCTCACCTGAGCGTTGGAGATGTTTGGGGGGCTACAATCATTTGGTATAGATATCTCTTCTTTAGGCGGGGAGGGTGGGGAGAAGTTTGCACTGAACCTGTCAGCCAGTATGTTGGCAATGTCTGTAGGATCAGTAATCTTCACATCATTTTGAACTAATTCTGAGCATATCTGGGAGTTTCCTCCTAGGTTTCTGACATGAATGCTAGTATGGTAATGAGAGTCAATTCATATGCAAATGACAAACTTAACCATGGTGGTGTAATTCAGAAACTTTTAAAATCTGCACTTATCAGCTAACCTGAGCACAATCATTTCATAGTGAACAAGTGAATCACTCAAGTTAAGATGCTAGGAGTAACATCTGCTTTTGATTCATAAATTCATAGGTAAATACTAGGCTACCTGCCCTCGCAGGCCATGTTAAGCCTAACCAATTTCCATTTTTTGCACTCCCATTTGGCTATAGATTGGCTTTAGCCATCCCATGGTTGATAATTATATATTACCCCTAATAAGAATAACAGGGATCATACCACGGATAAACTGAAGGGACCCTGTGCATGGGATAAAGCATTTAGGAGCTGCCTCTGTCCTAGGGTAAATTTTGTTTCCCATCAATAGATTAGATTTATGTGAATGAGAAGTCTGCTCCACAGCAGTGGTATCATCTGCAAAATATAGCTGTACCTCCGACTGTTCTGTTGATGCTGCAGAAGAGGCTTAGATCCCTAGACTAACTACTTCTGATGCTGCTGGACTTGCTGATGTGCAGTAAATCCATCAATAATGAGTTGGAGGATACTATGTATGCTAGACACAGGTCACCGCTTAGCACTCTGTAAGATATTAACTATAATGACAAGGCTACAGTTGATAGTTTGATATATAGGCTAAAAACATACTATTTAGCTGGACAGCATATGCAGCTAACTTAGAGCCCAGTGTCTGAATAGCTGTGTGCTGCCTCACCACGCATCACAGAAGATGTCAACACTTGACACACCATCTCCTTCACAACTGTGACATAGTCAACAGCTACTGTGTGGACAGAGGTATCATATAGGATGAAGAAGAATGATGGACTGCCTATCCAGTGGATACAAAGGTTTGTGTAGCATTACTCATCCTTGCTACAGGGATCTTTCAGTATCTGATAGGGTCAGGACTTTCTTAGGCCTCACCCTTGTGAATCCTACACCAGTTCTCTAATGAAATGCTGATGCATGTGGAGGAATATATTTAGTTTCTGCACACTGCAGAGTAGAGAATGACTACAGTGCAGCCATTCTACATCATAACCCATTTCCCTGAGGCCTTGTGGATCATTGACTGCAACCACGTTACAATGAATGTTTAATGAACATTAAAGATGGGAAAAGTTTTGAAATGATTTATTGTGGTCTCATTTGTTTATATCACAAAAACCTGACATTTTAACAGGAGTGTGTACACTTTTTATATCCACTGTATGCACCATCTGTGATAATCTGCTGTGCAGTCCTGTAATGTGCAGCGCATACCTAGTTTGAACATGGTGGTCGGTTCTCCTCAGCCTCATGGACACTTTAATGATGCCAAGTGAGATGCCATTACCCTCTGCAGGTGTGTCTGTTCCAGGTCTCTGTGTAAAAGCAGAATTCTGCCTGCAGTGCTGAACGTCCTGCAGTCCCTCCAATGGTTGAAGGTCTGTGTACAGACTGCACTGCACATTGAGCAGCTCTAACATGATCTGATTAGTGGCCATCTGTGCCTGGGCCATAAACCTGCATAACTACTGATTGAGGCCAAGGGGAATACATGTATCAAGGAATATTTAGGAGTAATAGCACTGATGGTGACGGACACCACTTTCTCCCAATGCAGTGCATGTGCAGCTCAGAGACTGTGCATCCCTTTAATCCTACCTGCAGATTGCTGACTTTGTATTGGGGTGGTTCTAACACAGACTGAGTTACATACACTAAATACAGGTAATGGCAGAGGTTCATCCTGACACTCTGCATTTACATTAGCAATGTATGATGGGAATGTGTTCTCTGCTGTTCTATGCTATTAGTATTGCTGACAGTACCACTGTGTCCTTGGACTAGGTAATATGCATTAGGCCATTATTATCAGCTTCTGGAGGGCCACTGACATCACATATGCCCTGACTTCTTGCACGAGATCTTCTCCCAGTGTAGCCTGGTAACACTTATAACTTACCAGTGTTAAATTTGTACATTGGTGTGACTCCCACCACTGTCTGGTACACAGACTGCTACATGATAATAATACTCATAGCTTATAGGCATATACATACCTTGCACAGCAGGCTGTCTCTGTTACAGGCTTGATGTCCATATGTGAATGAAATGCAGATGTGTATGTAAACTATGCAGTGGTGTTCGATAATGTCCTGTAGGACTGGCATGTCCCATTACTCACCTGATGCATCACCTACAGACACTCAGGCAGTCATACCTCATTGTACAGGTTGTCTCTGTTGCAGCCCTGATGTCCCTGGATGATACAAATGCAATAGGCATCTCTAAATAGCTCAGACAGAATACCCTACAGGAATGGAATGTGCCACTACTCATCTGTTCATCTCCTATAGACACTTAGGCAGTTACAACTTGTAGTGCAGGTTGTCTCTGTTGTCCTGATGTCCCTGGATGACACAAATGTAATTCACATCTGTGGGTACACCAGGGAGATGTGCTAGGTAGTGTCCTACAAGAATGGCATGGGTCACTGCTCAACTGAGGTATCCCTTCCAGAGAATTCAGTAGTTGGCACCAGCTCAACTCCCATATCCAATCCACCATCAAGTATGAGAGTTCTCTCACTGTAACTGCTAAGGGATACCTGTATCTTCTCAGTTTCTGTTAACCGCTGCTGTATTGGGGGGATGCCCCAGGAGTCAATGCCTATTCCTGAATGTTGGTCTTCACATAAAGAATCATATCAGTGATCCTGCACTGCACCTGTATCATCTTACTATTATTACCACCTACTACATTAATGTCCCTACACTGCTCCCTTCCACACCTATTCCTGGAAACCTTGTCTGCTTTACCCTTGTCAAGGATATGGCTGCCAAGTGTATATAGGCCTGTTATTCCTACCATATGTGTGTAGGCCTGATATTCATGCTGTGTGTGTGTGTGTGTGTGTGTGTGTGTGTGTGTGTGTGTGTGTGTGTGTGTGTGTGTGCGTGCGTGCGTGTGTGCGTGTGTGTGTGTGTGTGTGTGTGTGTGTGTGTGTGTGTGTGTGTGTGTGTGTGCGTGTGTGTGCATGTGTGTGCGTGTGTGTGTGTGTGTGTGTAGAGCCTGCAGAAGCACCACAGTCAGTTATGTGGTGAACTTCTCCAGCTGTTGCCATACTTTTGGTCCATAATAAGTCAGGCATGCCTGTGGGTGTAAAATTGGATTGGTGTAGGTATGTAGGACCATCCATGTAAACCAATACCTGACTACTAACTGTCCCCAGCACCCCAATGGTGGATACAGCCTTTTGCAGTGCTATAAATTAATTGTTCAGAAACTGTAGTATGGCATCTGTGAGCATGTGAACCATGTGTGCTGTCCCTCTCAACTGTTCCAATAGCATGGTGTGTGCCTGATGTACTGGAAGCCCAGCATCACCAGTTTCCTGTCATGCTGTCTGTTTGCATATGCAACAGTGTGTAAACACCAATATGACAGGACTCAAGAATGGTGTGTGAGCACATGGGGAGACTGGTCTTGCTAGTTTCAGTATGCACTGCACTTATGGATGTGGTCATCCTGCTACCCTGCTGCCCAGTGTTACAATGCATAGACATGTATGTCTTGTAGGGCGAGCACACCTGTGGACCCTGCCTGCACTAAAGTTGCCTTTCCCTCTTCTGCATACCATCAGCATTGCGCTATCATAGATGAGCAGTGTCATGGGTTACAGCTCTGTGTGAGGGTTTTCCTTCAGCCAGGCCATAAGGACATTCACTTGTGCTGCTCATTGATGCTCATCACATGGTCACCTCAATGTACAGCTGCATGCCTCAGCTATCCTTATCTCTCTTGAATTTGACCTGGTGAGTGTGCATCACCTATACATATGGGGCAGCAGGAAGTGAACAATCTTTTTATACCTGCTGCACATACTGCATAGGGAACACCTGCTGTGGAATTATATAGGTTCCCAATACAAAGCAGATGTCTGGAAAGTACATCCTACCTACTTTGTTGAATAGTACCTGCAAGAATACAGTGACCTGAGGATGGGCCACCTACACCTTCTCTACCAGTGGGACAAAGAGGTCATGGTGAGAGAGACAGAGAGAGACTCAACATTAGAGTAAGGAGTCTGCTTTTGCTGTGTCAGTCAGTGGTGACTTCAAATCAAAGGGGGCTGCAGAAGACAGCTGAATGGGTGGGGTCAATGGGAACGGGTGTGGCCATCTAGAAAGGGGAGGGGCTATGCTCAAAACCACAAAAAATGTAACTTTAATTAAATACGCTGCCCTGGGTGCCAAACCATCATTATGAGAAAATATTTCAATGCATTGGCTGCATGACAGCTTACTTAATATCTAGATGGAAACAAAAAGGTTATGAGGCATGGAAAAATAAATTACTTTTTAAATACATTACTGGAATCCCAGTCAAAATCAAATATAAGAAAAACAAGCAGCACTCAACTCAAACCACTTCTCCTTGCACTGCAGTTCTAATCATAATTTATATTAAGCTTTATTAAAGTACCAAGTAACATGCTGAAAGTAGCAATCTCTGAGATACCCCATTTGTAAAAATGTTTCTTATCCAAAAAAGACCTGCTGCCTGACAACAACTATCTACTTGTTTCGTGGAGAAAACATGATCAAAGTAAAAAATGAAAAGTAAACCATTAACAAGCTCAACATAACATTGCTTAAAGGATTACTGCACAGGTTGTGGACCACACACGATAGATTGGCGTTCTGTTTAGTTTGCAGGTAAAGCCTGCAAAGATGACTGCAAGTCTCCAACAAATGTAATGAGCTTCTTAAAATAATGCAATCCTGTCCTTTATTAGAAATACTGTCATATGCATTTCAATACCCAAGGCTTATACGTCATCTAGTTATGTAAGTATTCTCTGCATGGTAACAACAGAAAGGCTTTCAATGTTGGCAATTCCTTAACAGTATGCTTATTAAAACTTACTTGCATCTTACAATCTCAGACAAGCTTACCTGATGGTCATTAAAGCATTGCTACTTAAACACAGAGCAACAGGCACTTTCTGAATAATAATAAGCATACATCAACAGTATAAAAATATAACAGAAACCAGAATATTCTGCAAAATCAAGGACAGATGAAAAGCCACTGTAGTGCTTGTGTCTACCTTGGATAGGGGGATATGCTGTACATTTACACTGCATAACTGCTCCTTGCCTTGCTTGGACACGTCCAGAGTCACTACATGGGGGAATGGGGTGCAACAAGTATGTTTCAATTTGAAATGTCTCTGGCTGACAGTGATGGCCCTGACACATTTGTCACACCTCTCAACCTCAGAGCAAGAAATCTGGACAAAGCCATACATAGAAGTGGGACAAAGGCCCAAAAATAAGGACAATTTTTAAATATTGCTCTTATAAACTTAGAAAGATAATAGAATAGTAGGTCTTGCATTAGTATGAATTTTCTGAAGAGTATGAAATCTGAAACTGAAATGTCTGTCATTTTCTAACTTCGGTCTTTGCCACTAATTTGCCAAAAAATACAATTTTATGAAAAACGGACCAAAAATGTGATGCACAAATTATAAAATAGCCACATAATATAGCTGGAAACCTAGAAAAGAAGGGACACTTTTTTTAAATATTAGTACTGCTAACTCGAACAGCTGACAAAATAAAAGAATATACATGCATTTCTGAAATAAAAGTAATCTATAACTCTGATTATTACAGTTATTTATTAATTGTAAACCCTCCATGTTTTCTTCCAAAATTGCCATTTTGAAGAGGGATTATTAGAGGAAGAGCAACATTTTGAGCCAAAATCGGGGACAGTTGAGATGTTTGGATATGCCTAATTCTATAAAGCAATTTATTTGCACGTACCTGTCAACCTGTTAATGCAGGAAATCTACACAAGGCCAAATATATTGTGGGAACATATAAACAGTACTAAAAATTGTTCTTGTATAAACTGAGACAGTTGATAGAATAACAGGTCTTGCTTTAGCATGCATTTTTCTGAAGGTTATGAAGTCTGAAACTCATTGTCTGTCATTATTTAGTGACTTCATTCCTAAATGATTTGCCAGAAAAACACAAATTTTATGAGGAACAAACCAAAAATAAGAAGCAAAAATCTGTTCATTCTGCAAAAATCTGGACAGTTGAGAGGTATAGTTCAGCCAGGCCTGTCTTTGAGTTTGATGCCCTTCCCCCCCTCACAAAATCATGGTCAAATGGAGCCTCCCCCCCCCCCCCCGCAGCCATTCCAATGAACCCTTTATTTATTTATTATTTATTTTATTTGCAGTTGATTTACCAGGATAGTCCATTGGGCCAATAAGAACCCATTTTCAATGGAGTCCTGGGGAGAAAAGCTCCAAAACAAAGGTTACAAAAAGATTACAGCAGTTTACGATTTCAATCATTTGTAGGTTAAAGGCAAAGCTTTAAAACATTGGTAACAAAAAAGATTACAGCAGTTTACAATTGTGGTAATTTGTGGGTTCAAGACAGAACAAAGATTAAGCATTTACAAAGGAATTTTTTTTCATTTTGTAGAAAAACTAAGATTTAAGCTGGTATAATAAAAATGTTAAGGTCACATTTTGTAGAAAACAAAGCATTGCTGCAGTAAATATATAGTTTCTTGAGTGAAATAGTAGAATAAAAGAATTATAAGATGTCATTACAGTTGGCTTATTATTTGGTGTCTGGTAATATATGGTAAAGCTGCCCATAGGAAGTGAAGAATAGGCTAGGAAGGGTGGGAGCAGGAGCATTCTCATGAGGATGTTAGATGTGAGTGCAGTGATTTTTTAAAAGCAGGGAGGTTGGTGGTGATACGGCTGGAGGGAGGAAGGGAGTTCCATAGGCATGCCAGGGCAAAGGACAGGAGGTTTTGTCCTGGAGAGTGACGGGGTTTGTACAGTTCTATTAGGTTTTGGTTATTAGATCTTAGGAGTCTTTGTGACAGGTGCATTTTAAAGGTAGAGCTGAGAGAGGGACAGGGGGAGGGATGAAAAATTAGTTTATGAGCAAAAGTAAGCTGAGTATAGGAGAGATGGTTGGGAAGCTCTAGCCAGTTAAGTTTATGGAGATACACAGTGATGGGTAGATGATTTGTGGCTAGTTGCAAATTTGGCAATTTTATTATAACAAGAGGACAGTTTTGTTTTGAGAGAGGATTGTAGGTTTGTTAGCAGAGGGGCACCATAAAGGAGGGAAGGGATGAAAAATGTAGTAGCAAGAGTGAGCTTAGTAGATGTAGTGAGGAATTGATTGTGTCGGTAGAGCATGCCAAGTTTTTGGTGGGTTTTTTTTTATGTTTAGTTGTAGGTGGTTATTGAATTTAAGCTGGTCGTCAATCTGGACTCTTAGTAGTTTGGTTTCAGATACCAGTTCAAGAGGTGTGTTATTCTGGCTAGTGATGGAAAATAGTTTTCTATCAATGGTGTTGGTTTTTGAGGGGGTAAATACCATAAGTTTGGTTTTTGATGCATTGAGTGCTAAGTTTTTGGTGTTTTTTTTATGTTTAGTTGTAGGTGGTTATTGAATTTAAGCTGGTCATCAATCTGGACTCCTAGTAGTTTGGTTTCAGATACCAGTTCAAGAGGTGTGTTATTCTGGCTAGTGATGGAAAATAGTTTTCTATCAATGGTGTTGGTTTTTGAGGGGGTAAATACCATAAGTTTGGTTTTTGATGCACTGAGTGCTAGATGATTGTCCATCATCCACTGTTCTGTGGTAGAAAAGGCGTCTTGAGTCAGTTTTAAGAGAGCAGGGATGGATGTGGCTGAACAGATAATTGTGGAATCATCTGCATATTGAATATGTTTAGCATGAGGAATTGAGTGGAAGAAATCATTTATGAATATATTGAAAAGGAGAGGACCCAAAATGGAACCTTGGGGGACACCAGTGGGTGTGTTAAGGAAAGAGGAGATGGCTTTTTTCCACTTGACAGCTTGTTGCCTGTTGGAGAGATAGCTGGTGAACCAATTGAGAGAGGAATGGGATAGGTTTAGGTTAGATAGTTTAGTTAGGAGAAGTTTGTGAGAGATAGTATCAAAGGCCTTAGAGAGGTCTAGAAAGAGCATAGATACAGTAGTGCCAGAATCTCTGGCTTTAATTACAGTTTCCAGGAAGGAAAGGAGGGCAGTCATGGTGCTGTGGCCGGGTCTGAATCCATGTTGGGTGGGAGTTAGTAAGTTATTATCTAAGAGATAGGGAAGGAGTTGGAGATGAATACATTTCTCTAGAAGTTTTGATATAGGAGAGAGGATGGCAATGGGACGAAAGTTAGTAATATTGTTATTATTGCCTCCTTTGTGCAGGGGAATGATGAATGCCCTTTTCCAGAGTTTGGGTACAAGCCCTTCTTGGATAGAACGATTGATTAGGATGCTGATGGGGAAGGCAATGGCTTCGGCAGCTATGCTGAGGAAGGATGAGGGAATGTTATCGGGGGCATTGATGCATGGTTTTAGCTTTTGCAGGAGTTTTCTTATGGTAGAAGTAGGAATGGGTTTTAGGGAGAATGGTGGGAGTTGAGAGATCGGAGATGAAGGGGATGACAAGAGGGGGGATGCAGAAGTAGGGGTTGAGGTGTTATTAGAGAAGGACGAGGTTAGTTTGGAAATAGAGTCTATGAAAAAAGAGTTGAATTGGGTAGCCAGATCTATATCTAGTGCATTTGGGTCTGGGCTTGGGTTTTCTGCTGAGCCAGGTTTTAGGAGGGTAGTGATGCCTTTCCAGAATTTTTGAGGATTGGTTTTGTGGTTGTTTTGGAGTAAGGAGAAGTAATTCTGTCGATCTGCTGTGATAAGTTTTTTAACAGTATTGCAGAGTGATTTGAATTCATTAAGGGTGGTTGGTACTGTGCCCAGGTTTTGTCTCTAAGTCGCATGGCAGTTAGTGTGTTTTTTGTTAGCCAGGGGGCGGTGTTGTTTTGTATTCTTTTGGTTTTTATGGGGGCAAAACTATCCAGTAGTTTAAGGAAAGTTGTATTGAAGTGTGCAACAGCATTGTCCAGGGGTAGGGTTTTTAGGGGGTTCCAATTTATTGATTTTAGGGAGTCTGAGAAGGTTATTGGGTTGAAGTTTTTAAGGTTCCGAGTGCTGATGTAATTATGAGTTGCATGTAATGGAGATGGAAGTCGTCTAGTGAAAATGGGAAGGTGGTCACTGAGGGAGTCAGGAAGAGTTCCACTATCAGTGTAGTAGTGGGGGTGAGAGACTAATATCCAGTCTAGGGTACTGCCACTGGAGAAGTCTTTAGAGGGCCTGGTAGTGAGGATGATTAGCTGAGAGTATTTATATAGGTTGATGTTTAGGGGGTGTGTAGGAGACTTAATAGAAGAAAAATTGATATTTGTGTCTCCCATGAGAATAGTTTCATTACTGATATTGGTAGAAAGCCAGGATAGGATATCCTCAAGTACAGAGGTATTATCTCCAGGAGGGATGTAAAGTGAGGCTATGCAAATTTGTTTGTGTTTATTTAATTGAAATATAGCTAGTACTAATTCTGCATTGGAGAAGTGAGGAATGGGTTTGTTGTAGGGAGTAATGGAAAGGGTGGATGAGTAGAGTAGAGCTACCCCACCACCCTTCTTGTGGGCCCTGTCTTTTCTGATGATAGAGTAGTTTGGTGGCACTATTTCAATATCTTTTATATGAGGTTTTAACCAGGTTTCAGAAATAGCTAAGATGTCAGGTTTGTTGTTGAGAAGCCAGGCATGGAGATTGGGGATTTTGTTAACTATGCTTTGGGCATTTAGAGAAGCAAATAGGATGGATTTAGATGTAGGGGAAGTGGTGTTTGGGCCTGGGTTAGGGTGTATATCTCCAGATAGAAGTATGGTTGTTAGGTGTTGAATTATGCTGATGATATGTTTGGATTGCCTTGTTTGTATATTGTATATTTTCAGGTTTGAGTAGATATTGAAGGTTAAAGAGGGGTTAGAGAGTTTATAAGTAGAGGTTAGTTTATAGTGAAAAAATAGATGGGTATTAATGGGATATAGTCCAGAGATGATTGAGACAAATGAGTGTGAGTTGAAGGGAGTGAGCTGGTTGTGTGGAGTAATGGTGTGTGATTTGTGGTGTTGGGCTGGGAAAGGTGGTGGATATAAGTAAGGCTCAAAAGTAGTAATAGTTGGATTGAGAATGACAGAAGTTTTGTAAGCATGTTGAGGCTTAGCTAAAGTAGAATATGCATACTGCTTTACTTCTGCGATGATTTTGACTTCATTTGAAAGTTTTATTTTGCATTTTACAGCGCAAACACTAATAGATATCTGCTAAACAAAGCAATACAGTCCCACAATGAAAACAGACTTACCATTAAAACTTCTCTGCCCCTGAAACTCACATTTATTGAAACAGCATTGAAACCCACATTCAAAGAAAATACATTTTACTAGTGGCAGATAAAGATTAACTTTGGGTTTGGGCTGTTTTCAAATCACAGGCCCCTTGCACACGAAACATACACATGTTCTTTCTGATTTATTAAATTATATTCCATGTACAATACAGTACAGTTTTAGAGGGTGTTTTAAATTTATTGTTTTGAACATTTTTCCAGTAAACAATGAAACAAAATGCATGCACCAGTAATAACAAAACTGCCCAATTCAGAACATTTCCATCATAAAAGTCTACTCAAACATCTACAGTCCACCAGTATCAGTACATATGCACAGTCTCTGAAGAAGTAAAAGTCATCTTAATAATTCCACATTAAAGAGATCTGTAACTAATGAAGAGGTTGCTGCTAGCAAACAACTTTATATTTCATTGTTTCATCTTCAAATAAAGTGCCTGTTGCCCTTGAGGAATAAATTGCCGATTGTACACTAAAAAAAATGATAAGCTAGTAATATTGCAATAGGAAATGGATGGCAAACTGATAACAGGTTCATAGTTACTAGGTATCTTTGCCAAAATGGAGTACAGCATCCACCCCCTTTGCAACACAGTACAGTATCAGCAATGCATCTGTTTACTGTGGGAGTAGAACCCACAGCCTTCTGCATCAAAAGCAAGTACACTACCTGTTGTGCTATTAACAATGCAAGCAGACTCTGCATAAGCAGCACTAAACTTTTGTTCCCCTGCAGCTCTCAGCTCCTTGTAAAATCTACTCACTCAGCTGCATCTCTGAACTTTGCAGCACAATAAATCTGGAAAAAGCCAAAATATATTGGGGGGGGGCAAAAGCCCAAAAACCAGGGACACATTTTAAACATTGCTAGTATAATGTTTGAAAGTTGTTAAAATAAAATTCTGTGTTACCAACATACATTTTACTGCCATGTCTTGAACCCAGGACCCTGTACAAAACAGTCAGAGCAACATACCACTATGCCAAATCAGCTGTTTTATGAAAGAGAGGAATACTGAAACTTAAATGGCTTCCATTTAGTGAATTCAGTTCTCACCATAGCTGTCAACCTCTTAGCACAAAACACCTGAACAAAGCCAATAATGGATAAATACAGCCCTCAAACATATTCAGTGAATTCAGTTTTCACCATAGCTCTCAACCTCTTAGCAAAACACACCCGGACAAAGCCAGTAATGGGAGAATACAGCCCCCAAATATATTCCATGAATTCAATTCTTAGCATAGCTCTCACCCTTAGCACAAAAAACCTGGACAAAGGCAATAATGGGGGAATACAGTCCCAATAATAGGGACAAACTTAAATATCCATCTTATAAACTAAGAAAATTGCTAGAATAAAAGCTTTTGTGTTACCATGTACTTTCTGAAGAATATGAAGTCTGAAATTCAAATTCTTTTCATTTTTATTTAACATTTGTTAACCAGGAAAGTCTGAATTGGAACAAAAGCCAATTTTCAGCAGAGGCACAAGGAGAAATACTCCAGAAAGACACATGTCTTTGTAACATGGGAGGACACCAGAGCAAACCCACACAAACATTGAAAGGGCATGCAGACTCCACAAAGAAGGCACCCCAGCCAAGAATCAAACCAGAGAACCTGTAGCTGTTAAGCAACAATGCTACCACTGCACCAATGCACTACTGACTTTGCAAAGATACAAAAATACAGAAACCACAGATTTTATGAGGAACAGAACAAGTGTGAGAGAAAAATCTGCAAATGTTTTACAAATGGTGGTGGGTAGGGAATTCAGGCTCTTGCCACCTGGGTACAGGGTTCAAGCCTGTTCTCTACCCACCACCATATAGCACTTGGGGCATTTCACACACACACACACACACACACACACACACACACACACACACACACACACACACACACACACACACACACACACACACACACACACACACACACACACACACACACACACACACGCGCGCGTGCACGCAAACGCGCACGCACACACACACACCAATGTCCCCCTGGGGAGGGTTTCCCCATGAGAGCAGGCACCAGTGTCTTCCTGAGGAGGGTTTCCCTGCAAGAGCAGGCTCCAGCCTGTGGTCGTCACTGCACAGACTTCTGGGTTGCAGGGCAGAGATATCTGGACTGCTGACAAAGCAGTCTGGAGTTCCCAATCTGTGAATCATGCGTGCGCGAGTTCCAGGACTCGAGAAAATTTATTTTTTTTTATTTTGTTTTGTTTTCTTTACATTTTTTATTTTGTTTTGTTCCACAGCTGTGGGGCTGCAGTCCTGCAGTCCTATAGCATGAGCCGCCCCTGGTGTCCGTGTACAGTTGGCCGGGCACAAATAGCTGAAATTGCCTTCTGCTGCCATGGATATGCTGTGCTTATTTTTTTTCTGTTTTTTCAGCAGCTCAGGAAATTGGGGAGAACAGGACCACCTGATAGAGGAGGCAGTCTAGTCTCTACAGGTGGCTTGGTACAACTGTGCTTAGCCTGTCTACCACAGCAAAGAGAAGTTTTATGTATATATTGCATTTTAATATTTCACCATTGCTTAATTTTCAATTGTTTTTGTAGATTATTTTTCCCCCAGTTAGTGTGCTACACCCCTATTGTTTTCTAGTTTTCCTGGCATTAGTGTACCTATGCAATAATCTGTTGTATAATAGTATTTCCAGGTCTTGTTTTAATAATCTGTAACACATCACAGTGAGTATTTTACTGGTGTAATTTTAAGTTTGTTTTTTTTTATCTTAATTATGTTGTTTTGTTTTTCTCCATTTGTTTTTTTTTCTATTCAGGATTAGCCATGGAGCAGGCAGAGGAGAGATGGTGGCCATCATGCTCTGCACCATTCACCATGCCAATCTCTGGGTCCTCCATGTTCACCAGGCCTACCGTTCTGTATTGTAATGAAGGTGGCTTTGTGGAAGGTCCAAGACATTGTAAAAGCTTTGAGCAAAAACCTTGATCTAGGGTCTGTTGTGGGATGAAGCTTTAACCATTTGGTGTAAAATAAATATAAGAAATTTTGGATTTATAATGTGCTGGGTCTTTTATTGGTATAGACATATATTTTCCTTTGGTTATTTGAATAAGCAGGCTCATAAGAGACTTTGTTGTTACTCACACTAGTGAACTAAAAAAACTGCAATCCAAAAAAAAAAAAACAAATAAGGTATTTGTAAAGTGCTTGTGCTTGGCAGTGTTCCCTACTAGATAGAGAACAGAAATCTACATGCACTATTGTAACTATTTAAATGTATATGTTTAACAGAGGAAACTGGAGGGTTAACCTCAATCCATCAAACTTTAGAAAAATATTGAAAATTAAATCACTTTATACATTCTGTATTCTGTATTGGGCCTGACAGTCTCCCAGTCAGTGGATCCATCCCAGTTTGGCTTTTTCAAAGGAAGGTTGTGTTTACTGAATCTGGTGGACTTCTTTGATAAGGTTACTAAGGCAATGGATGAGAGGAAAACTGTGAATACTACCTACCTCACCTAGATCTGGCTAAGGCATTTGATAAATACTCCACTCAGGTATTGTCAACAAACTTACAGAACTAGGTATATACCACTTTATATATAACCTGCTGGATAGCTAGTTGGATCATTGACAGGATTCAGGAGGTTAGAATCAGTGAGTCCATCTCCACAATGTGGCTGCTCATCAGTGGAGTCTCCAGGACTCTGTGCTAGGCTCACAACCCTTTGACCTCTACTTCTTAGATGTCAAAGCCAATGTTAAAGGCTTATCCCTAACCAAGTTCCTAGATGATTGCAAACAGGGGGCAGTCATTGAATTCCCTACAAGATGAGAACACCCTGCAGGGAGTTCTAATACAGACAAACATTTCATGCCAAAGCCATGGCTTAAAACTCAATATCAAGAAATGCATTATGGTATCTTTTGGGAAGTTTGCCACCCTGGGTAATTACATCATCAATAAAACAATCTTAAAAGTTGATTCACTAGTCAGGTGTCACCCATCTTGTCTCAATATAATAGACGAGTCTCCGTGTGTTCTGTTCAAGCAGCTTTATAATGTACAAACACATTACAGTTATAGCTATTAACTTTAACTTAGGTAACTTACATACAAACTATGTTCATTGTCACATGCTCACTCTCTGGTTGCACTTTCAAAATGGCACTAGACGCAACACGTGCCTGGTATTTATATGTGTACGTTCATCACTTGCTATGCTTCTTAAAGACACACACACACTGTGCTCTACATCCTTCCTCTTTTGGAAAATAAACATGATACAGAGGATATCAATTAACATGCAAGTGGTACAAATAGCTTGTCATGCATTATACAAAACTATCTCCAGGATTCACCAAGCTCGAAATAGTGCAAGAGCTGCTGCACGCAATATGGGCGATGACCGATCCAGGAACGAGCTCCCAGGACGTACACGAGCACTACTACACTATTCCTGCACGGACACAGCTCCTGTATGCTAATTACCCCATTTGTAGGTGAAAACCATGCAAATGAGGTGAATTAGCGATCCAGGAAGCAGGCAGGCATCTGTGCAGGAATAGTGTAACATGCAGAAATGTATTCAGCTACTAACCAAATACATTTATGTTAATTACAAAATGGAGGCATGACAGCTCCAAATAAAGCATGCATTCAATGTAGTAGGCATGCTAACAGCCAAATATATGGCCATTGACATGGGAAATAGTTGCAAAATTATAAAAAAAGAACTTTTTTGGCCGATTTCAGATGTTTAAGCATAGGGCAGTGGTGTGCAAACGGGATTGGCCCAAAAATAACAAAAATGTTGGAAATAAGCTTTTAAACCAAAATCAGCATTTTGCCATAATAGTCAATGGCATGCAAAAGACAAAAATACCATGGAATAGTGGTTGCTAAGGGGGAAGGCTGAGTGTCAGTCTTGTAACCAAGCATTAGCAGTCAGTTTTATGCAAATGAGGGGATTGATACTGAATCACAGATTTTCCCTCAGTGTTAGCTAGCACCCAACCATGTAAGTGCAGCAACATCATGGTACAAGCTTAAGAGGTAGATGACCTCATAAGGAGGAGTGTCATACATGCTGTAAGCTTATTGGAGCTCTGTGGCCCTTGTTTGCCCTTAGCTAAGCACATCTAAGGAAGGGGGTGTGTCTGAGGCTGCCTAGCAGTGTTTGCATTCCCTAAATGGGTGTGCACATCAGGTTTTAAACAAAACAAACCTACAAAATAGCAGCTCTGTTCACATCTGAGCACTGGGTATGCATGGTGCGCCTTGGGGCTTAAACAGGAAGGCAATGGGAAGGGAAAACAGCAAGTAGGAAGACAATCAAGGAGAACTAGCATAGCTGGCAGGTGAAATATATCAGAATCAGCCAATTACACAGGCAGCAGCCCAGCCCAGTATACTACTATAAACTATGCAAATACCTTTCACTCTGGTTTTTCCCACAAACTCTACACCACCGGTGTGCACAGATGGGGAAATTTTACCTGACAAAACTAACAAAATGATTGGGTCTGCTGTCACTCTCATACATCAATATGTGGAAGAGGCTGAGGGTGGTGAGGATGAGAATGCTGATGACTAATCCACAGTGAGGAGAAGGAGAAAACTGTACAGACCCAGGGTAACCTACCAGGGGCTACATGACCTGGAGATAGTGGAACACTATAGGGTGGACAGGGACATCCTACAACAAATTGTTGAGCTGTGCCGGCCACGCCTTACACACAGAACCAACAGAGGGGAACCCATCCCAGTGGATACCAAGGAATGTGTAGGCTTAAGAATACTAGCCTCAGGTACTTTCCAATATCATGGGGACCTCACAGGTATCGGCATCCAGGGTACTCCACCAGTTCCTGGATGCCATGTCAGCACATGCCAGTGAGCACATATTTTTCCTCAACACCCGTGAGGCGTTGACCAGCAATATGCATCTCTTCCACCAAATATCAGAATACCCTGAGGTAGTGGGTGCTATAGACTGCATGCACGTACACATCAAAGCACCACCTGGTGAGTGGGGTGGGGTCTATATAAACCACAAGGGCTTCTCCTCCATCAACTGCCAAGTCATGTGCAATGCCCAGGGCATTATAATGAATGTGTGCGCTGGCAGCCCTGGAAGCTATCACGGCTCCCACATCTGGCATATGACACAACTGTACCAGAGATTTGCCAGTGGAGACATCCTATATGGGATGCTAGTTATGCACTGAAGCCATGGCTGATGACACCCATCAGAAATGCCCACACACCCGAACAAGAACTCCATAATGAGGCACATGCACAAACAAGAATCATAATAGAGGATGTGTTTGGGATGCTCAAGTCACGGTTCCGGTGCTTGAACATATCCAGTGGAGCCTTTCAGTACTCTCCAGATACATGTACACAAATTTTCATTGTATGCGTCATGCTACACAATATGATCCTGCAGGAAACAGCTGCAGCAGGAACAGCACGGGGCAAGGCCACTCAGCCCTCCACCATTGCCAAGGCCAGCACAGGCACAGAGTGACTCAGAGGAGGAACAACCTGAGCCTGCCCATCTAGAGAGAAGGAGGCAGAAGGAAGCATGCCCAGTATGTTCAGGCTTTGGCAAAGAGGCAATGCATAGCACATACACTGACATGGTGGGAACCCAGGGAATGACACCTCTCTCTGACTCGCACATACAGTAAAAGGGGTGTCAAACATGACAATACTTGTGCATAGTCAGCCCTCCAGCACCATCCTCAATACTGGCACAGCCACAAGTAACTCACTCTTCCTATCAATTGCTGAATGGAGTAGTATGTTCTGCTAATTGTAGCTATGGTATGGATGTGAGCATGCAAGGGAATCAGGTGGCTGAATGGGATGGCAGCAGATAGTGGACACCTATATGGGCAGCATGAAATCCATAACAAATACTGGTGTTAACGAAGAAGGCAGTACTAGACAAGGTGACAAATCCCACTGCAGTACATGTGGTGGCCCAAATGTGTGTCCATAGGACACACACATGCATGTCAGTGAGGTTCACATACCCAACAACAGCCTCAGCCAGCAGGACAGGTGTAGATGACCATAAAGAAAAGCTGTGCTAAGGCCTCCAATTAATGGCAATGGATAACAGCCCCCCCTCCAGACCTACACATACAGACTACAACAGGTCAGGCAATTGTATGTTAGTTTGGCAGGGTATGAAGTCTGAAACTGAAATGTAGGTCAATAAAACCTAAGATCTGTACTCTACTGATATGCCTCTAGTCTGCATGATAGGTCAGAATACAAAACGAAATGGAAGCCAACAGAGTACCTAAAATACCAGTACAGTCATAGCAAATGTTGACAGTTGTCAGGTGCCCCACCCCCGACAATCCTATGTAGAAATGCAGTAACATGCACGAGTGGGGTTAATAACAGTGGAGCACAGATTACCTGAGCTGGCCCAATTTACAGGATAGATTGTTGCATGTGTACAATATGCAGGGCTCTGTGTGTTAGGTTGTTGTGTGTTGTACATTGTGTGGAAGTGGTCAACATATAGGCATGGAGGGTTGTGTCCCGGTGGCCTAAGGCCAGTACTGTGGATGACAGGGCCATGTTCTGGCAACGGCAGTGCCAACCACAATGCATCCCAGCAAGACCCAATTCAGCAGTCATCAATACCTGTCACCATCTAAAAGATGGACATGCCATGAATGTGGGCCCAAACATACACACAGTACACAGGTGGAAGTACCCCAGACATAGTACATAAAATGTAACTGTCAACTGCACACACCTTTGGAATTGTACATACAGGTTAGCAGCACATTAGTTGTCTGTGTGGTATGGAATACTGATGTATTCTGCCCAATCACTGGCAGACCACAAAAGCCACACTTATGAAGTAATGAGAGACTGCCTATGTCCCCACACAAGGCAGCATAAGGGGAATGTCCCATTTATATCTGTGAGTCAGCTGCAAGAAGCCTCCATATCACACATGCACTCCGTCATCATCCACAGGTTTATCACAGGTCATATCCCTGCTGTTGAGAATGAGTACAGTATGACCCCCACTTCTGTATGGGAATACTCACAGAATGCAGCATGCTGAAGAGGTGTCCTATGCAGGTGTGTCCCAAGCTATAAGCAGCACCCTGCAAGCATCCAGACCAATGGATTAATATGGACAGGAGCTATTGCCATTAACACCTTGCACACTTACCCTGTCACCCCAGGGGAATCCAGTGACTCACAGCCTGAGACTGTAGGAGTGACAGAATGCACTGGCCTGCTACAGATGGCCTGCATGACTACCAAATGGCCTACAGGCCTCTGTCAAAGGCCTGTGCCTCACCCGTACTGCCAATGTATGTTATCGCATGGGGTTCCAACTAACAACATAACACAGTCCCAGGGAAAAAAAATCGCTGTTCTGGTACAAAACCAAAAAAACACATGTACACTTCAAACTGTTCCTAATGTGGGGGTCTTCACACCCACACCCCCCAATGTGGGGGTCTGTGCCCCCCACAAACCCCCTACTTAAATATACCAACTCCGAGATCACACCACAGTGGAGGAAATAGCAAAGCCGCAGAAATGGCCCACCGATTTACTTCCTTGAAAAAATTTGGTGTTCCACGGCTTCGCTATTTTGACATTTCAAACTTCCCAGTTAGATGTTACGGCATTCGGACAACTGTGCGTTGGAACTCCTGATATAGACCCCACCATACAGTGTGTGAAATCTGAAATTCTGATGTGTGCCTATACTACTCCTGCCTGCAAATCCAGTAATGGGTGGCTACAAACCCACTCATAAATCACAATGTGAAGGGGAACTGACCAGATATGTGAGCCCTGCCTCTGGATAACCTGGGTAAATCTGTACAGCTGTGAGGTATAACCACAGCAGGATATGGACATTCTGTTATGTCAATAGATGTACAAGCAGGGGATCCTCAGCCACCACAGTACCAAGGTGCTGGACCATTTACACAGATCCATCAGCAAGTGTCTGCAGCTACCCCTCCAGAATGGCATGAGTGTGCAAGAATATGTAGGCTGCAGACCACAATACTGGACACAGCTTCATTCATCTTGTATTTCCCAGGAAATAACTGTGAGCAAATAAGTATATCTGTCAGTAGTTGATGACATAATACATCACAGTGTAAAACAGTACATATCTGAATATCTCTGCTAACACCAACTATGTAACACAAGCAGCACAGACAGCAATAGTTACAGTATCCCACGTTCTTTCGCCCATTGTTACTCCATATTTTCACCCTATCTACAGATATCCTGCAGAAACAGGTTGCTAGCTGTAGATGTAGAACACAAAATCCTGCACTGGAGTACAACCTACCTGGAATGGATTCACACACTCAATACAGAAGGTCATACTGGGCATGCTCCTACACAAAGAGAAATGAAACCCATGTATGACAAAAAAATACAGAAGGTCATACTGGGCATGCTCCACCACTTAGAGAAATGAAGCCTATGTCTGACAACAACAGTGGACTATATATATCTGTCAGTCACAGATTTCTGTGCACACACACCACATTGCACACCATTCATGCTTTGCACACACATTGGATAGGAATACTCACACATATCCAAGGCCAGCACACTATAATAGGTTAAACATACACACGCAGAGATGTGGGGAAGAGAGAGGCAGACAGTGACAAAGAGATTGTTATCATGAGGCCTGTCCCACCCACCACACATCCAATTGGCCAATATCACACGATGTGCCGATGTCAATCACTGTAGAGATTTGCTTTTGGTAGCCCTCAGGCCTATAGTGTCTGTGGCGCTTCTGATAACTGTGTAATACGATAGTACAAATAAGTATTCATCTAGCATTTGTATACCCAGTCCTGTCAAATGTAAAGTTGTGTGTGACTGAGTGTTGTGTGTGTGTTTCCAGAGGAATGGTTTATTTCCCATTCACAAACACTGCACTTCCCATAGCCCATGTTAGCACTCCTGCTGATATCAGTCACCTTGAAATAACCCTCTGGCCAATTATCAGCCCCATAATCTCTGTGATGTGTGTGATAACTGTGTAATGCCATAGTGCAACATGCTAGTTAGGTAGGAGTTCTAATCCCAAACATGGCAACTGTGAAACTCTGTGTGTGTGTGTGTGTGTGTGTGTGTGTGTGTGTGTGTGTGTGTGTGTGTGTGTGTGTGTGTGTGTGTGTGTGTGTGTGTGTGTGTGTGTGTGTGTGTGTGTGTGTGTGTGTGTGTGTATGTAGAGATTAATGATTTTGAGGCCATTCACAGTCACTACACTTCCCATTGCCCTACTTTAGCAAGCCTGCTGATGTCAGTCACCTTGAAATACCCCGTTGGACAAGGGCTAGCCCTATAAGCTCTGTGGCGTGTGCAATAACTGTGCAATGCGATAGTGTAACATACTAGTTAGGTAGGAGTTCTAATCCCAGACATGGCAACTGTGTGTGTGTGTGTGTGTGTGTGTGTGTGTGTGTGTGTGTGTGTGTGTGTGTGTGTGTGTGTGTGTGTGTATGTGTGTGTGTAGATATTAATTTGAGGCCATTCACAGTCACTACACCTCACATTGCCCTACTTTAGCAAGCCTGCTGATGTCAGTCACCGGGCCAGCCCTATAAGCTCTGTGGCGTGTGCCATAAATGTGGAACAATGTAATAGCAGTGACTACACAGGTATGGGTTTGAATCTCATTTGTGGCAAGTGTTTACCTCAAAGGTTTTGGCCTCATTTACAGCCAGTACACATCTCAGAACCTGACTTTGGCAGTCCTGCAGATATTATCCTCCTTACAAGTACCTGTTGCCAACCCTAAACCATGTCAGGTCAGTGGTGCATGTGGTAAATGCATAACATAATGGTCCATAAAGATTGTTAGATAGAGATTTGACTCTCACCCCTGGAAAATGTAAATGTGAGATTAGGGTAAAATTATTTTTGGGATCTCTCATCCACTACATCAGCCAATGCCAGTATTTACAAGGGGTGGTGATGTTCCTCACCTTATAAGCTCTTTGGGACAACATCCATCCTATAAGCTCTGTGGCATGTGCGATAAATGCGGTACACTGTAGTAGCAATACATCGCTAGATAGGGGTTTGAATCTCAGTACTGGTATGTGAGTGTGTGTGTGTGTGTGTGTGTGTGTGTGTGTGTGTGTGTGTGTGTGTGTGTGTGTGTGTGTGTGTGTGTGTGTGTCTTATCATCAGTATCCTGTGTGGAGGTTGCTGTGACTGTGTAATAACAGGATGCATTGTGGGGTGGGTTTTGCTAAATTATTATATTGAGGACCTACTATATGTCACAATGTCCGCCTTACAAGGACAACAGATGTCAAACACCAGAGAGGCTGGTGTAGACAGTCCATAGCCCTACATGTGACATTATGGATTGGTTAATAATATAGGCATCCCTTGTATTTCTCAGAGAACACTCTCCACCTATGTCTCATACACAAACACACTTGGCTAGGCAACAACCACTATATTGGTAGTTTCCTGTATATTGCCTCACAGATAGTAACCATGGTGTGATTGCAGTGGACTACATGCCTGTTGACCACAACAGTGCCACTGACATCAGAAAGTACTGTGATGTGTAACATCTCCTGACTGTGTGTTATCCAGCAAGTAAAAGGACATGGCACCCTGTTCCATCCCTACAGTAGGCAAATAAATGCTTACAGTGGTCCTTTTGCTATGTTCCCCACTGGACGCCTGCAACAACTGTAGAGTCTGCAAATGTAACCCTAAAGGGAATACCATGCCTTATACACATGCTCTGTATGGACCGGTGCCACTAACTCCAGTGAATACCTGTATCATGCTGTCAATGTAGGTGCAAGCACAACCTCAGTTCCATAACCAGGTATCCCCAAATGAGGTCAGGAATGTTGCATCAGAAGATAACAATCTGTACACACAACATGCCCCAGAGACCTCAAGTACACTTCCACATGTCAAAGAACATAGTTGTGGGACATGTGCACAATCCAGACACTGTCCATTTTATGGAATATAGATCATATACATGAGAAGCAGTGCACATCACTGGCCACCCACAATAGTAACCCAGATGAGTGGATGGTGAATACAATAGCCACCTGTGGGGACCACTACAGGGACTACACCTCTCTGCCACACTGGAAACCATTGTCATGTGGCCTGATGCCAAAGTATTCCCTTTGCCTAGCCTTGTACAGCCATCAGGCCCATTCACCTACTATACACCTGTGAAGCAATAAACCTATGCATTTCAGTACTGGCAAATGTGTTTCTGTGTGTGTGTGTGTGTGTGTGTGTGTGTGTGTGTGTGTGGGTGTGTGTGTCTGTGTGTGTGTGTGTGTGTGTGTGTGTGTGTGTGTGTGTGTGTGTGTGTGTGTGTGTGTGGAGATTAATGAGTTTGAAGCCACAATCACTACACCTCCCATTGCCCTTCTTTAGCATGCCTGCTATCATTCATCTTGAAATAACCCTTTGGCCATACATCAGCCATATAAGTTATGTGGTGCTTGTGAAAATTGTGTAATACTGTAGTATAGCAAACTAGTTAATTAGGGGTTCTAACCTTGATCCTGCCAACTGTGATAATGTGTGTGTTTCCCTGACAGAGTGTGTGTGGGTCTCCATTGACACCTACCTTTGTGGACATTCACATGTACTACACTTCCCTTATCCCTCCTTTAGCACTGTTGCTGATGTCACTCATTTTCAAAGATAACTTTGGACAGCGCCCCAACATGTAAGCTCTGTGGCGTGTGCAATAACTGCATAACACTGTAATAGCAATACATAGTCAGGTAGGGATTTGAAACTCAGTACTGGTAAGTGTATGTGTGTTATCAGTGTTCTGTGTGGGTGTTGGGGTGAATGGGTGCTGACAGGATCCATTGCAATGTGGGTTTTGCTACATCATTATATTGAGGACCTATATGTCCCATTGTCCACATCACAAGGCCAACAGTTTTCAAACACTGTAGAGGTTGTTGTAGACAATCCTCAGCCATAAATGTGCACAGCCATATGCAATTACTGTGTGACAGTATGGATTAGTAAACAATATAGGCAACTGTTATAATACCCAGATACCACTCTCCACCCATGGATCATACACAGACATGCTTGGTTCTTACTCTCTTACACCCTTCCTTTCTTACTTTGTCTCTCTCTCTCTCTCTCTCTCTCTCTCTCTCTCTCTCTCTGTCTCCCTGGTGGATGTGGAAAAGTACGTATGTTTTGCATAGGCAGCAGCTTGAGTTTTGTAAGGAATGCTCATGATCAGCTGATGGCCTGTGCACAAATTGCAGTCCCCCACTTGCTAATTGCATGTGGAACAGCTGTGGTATCATTCCTATAGCCAATTGCATGGAAAAACACTTCTATAACTAAGCACTTCATGTGAGTGTTGGCCCTTTTCCTTCACTGTGAGCAGGACTTCATGTGGCTGTTTGACAAACAGAATCACAGAGGGTAGTGGGAAATACCTCTTACAACATACACTGTGGAGACAGGCCAACAAATAGGAGGGGGATGTTCCAGACATAGGGACAGAATGTAAGTATTGCTGTTCTACATTTGAAGTAATGTTGGTTAAACAGGGTTTGTGTGGATATGGCTGTTTTACATGATTTCAAGTCTGGCATGACAGTGTTATGTGGTTGAGGAAACTCTCACCTGTAGAGTTATCTGCAGACTGTCCAGAGTCTGGAGTCTTACATGTGTTGTGTTACTCACACATTTCCTATCTTTAGATATGCAGTAGCATACTCTGATGATTGCAGTCAGTACATGGTGACATCCACGTGAGTTAATGACTTCATATCCCTCAGAAGAGATATGTCACAGCAAACCCTGTTACACCAGGAAATTTCTCAGTTTATCAATACAGTATGTGTCAATTTTGGCCCTGTGTTTGTGCCTCCGTCCCCCATGTCTGTCACCCTTTGTCCATGTGTCATGCAGTAAGAGGTGCATATGTACAGTACATCATTATTTACTGACATCATACCTGATAACAAGCCAGTGAGATATCAGACTGCTAGACATGTCATGTATAGTAGGCTTTATATTTGAGAACAAAACCTGGACATTCTATTGTAGTGTGTACAGTAGTGAGGTCAATGTACTTATGGTGATTGTTGACAGAGTGTGTATTGTGAAGATGTTACTTGGCCTGTGTACAGACTGTGGTAGATGTCATTGTTTTTGGTCCTGTTCTATCTGATGTTGCATGTTACTCCAGTTTATGGTACCCTATCAGCGTACATGTTTGTAGGGCCAGACTGACACATGTCCCATACCACAGTCAGGCATCAGACTGCACTGTGTATTGGTCCAGTATATTTAGGGTTACTATGTGAGTGGCTCATATGATGGTGGTTTTGTTCACATAGTCCATATACTGTAATATTACTTGGGCTTACCATAATGTGACTGTGACTGTATTCAGATTGGTTGTGAGTATGCCCTTTCACACTGGTGTCTGTTACTCCATGCTGTTACATGCTTCTAGTGCCTGCTTTATTTGCAAGTACATGTGTATTCCCCCATAGGAAACTTGGGTCAGTGTTGTGGAAGTCTACTTGCAGTTTGCACTGTGCTTTGTGACATGCCTAGCAGCTCAGTGTATTTATCTAGTGTGATGTTATGTCCAGATATTTGTCAGATGTACTGTTGCCTGGCCACCATAACTGTTGTGTATTTCTATTGGCAGCTGGTGACTTCAAATTAAAGGAGGGCTGCAGGAGACAGTTGAATGGGTGGGGCCAATGGGAAGGGTGTGGTCAACTAGAAAGGGGTGGAGCTATGCTCAAAACCACAACAACTGGAACTGTAATTAAATACGCTGCCCTGGGTGCCAAACAGTCATTACGAGAGTCCAATCAAGACAAAATGAAGTGTCGAAGAAAAAAATATTTCAATGCATTGGCTACCTGACAACTTACTTAATATCTAGATGGAAACACAGGTTGTGAGGCATGAAACAATAAATTACTTTTTAAATACATTACTGGAATGCCAGACAAAATCAAGTATAAAAAAAAAAACAAGTAGCACTCAACTCAAACCACTACTCCTTGCACTGCAGTTCTAATTATAATTTATATTCAGCTTTATAAAATTACCAAGTAACATGCTGAAAGTAGCAATCTCTGTGATACCCCACTTGTAAAAATGTTTCTTATCCAAAAAAGACCTGATGCCTGACTCAACTATCTACCTGTTTCATGAGGAAGACATAATCAAAGTAAAAACTGAACAGCAAACAAGAAACAAGCTCAAGATCAATTGCTTAAAGGATTCCTGCACAAGTTATGGACCACACATGATAGATTGGCATTCTGTTTAGTTTACGGGTAAAGCCTGCAAAGATGACTGCAAGTCTCCAACAAATGTAATGAGCTTCTGAAAATACTGTAATCCTGTCCTTTATTACAAATACTGTCATATGCATTTCAATACACAAGGCTTATACATTATCTAGTTATGAATACAGCGAAAAGGCTTTCAATGCTATTAATTCTTTAACAGTATGCTTATTAAAGCTTACTTGCATCTTACAAACTCCGACAAGCTTATCTGATGGTCATTAAATCATTGCTACTTAAACACAGAGCAACAGGGCACTGCGACAGCATGCATTTCCTGAATAATAAGAAGCATAAATCAACAATATAAAAATATGACAGAAAACCAGAACATTCTGTGAAATCAAGGACAGATGAAAAGCCACGGTCGTACTTGTGATCTGCCTTGGATAGGGGAATACTCTGCACACATACACTGCATAACTGCACCTTGCCTTCCTTGGACACATCCAGAGCCACTACAATGGGGAGTGGGGTGCAACAAGTATGTCACAGTTTGAAATGTCTCTGGCTGATGGTGATGGCTCTGACTCTCATAACTCTCAACTTCAGAGCAAGAAATCTGGACAAAGCCATACATAGAACTAGAAGTGGGACACAGGCCCAAAAATAAGGACAATTTTTAAATATTGCTCTTATGAACTTAGATAATAGAACAGTAGTAGGTCTTGCATTAGTACAAATTTTTTGAAGGGTATGAAATCTGAAACTCAAATGTCTGCCATTATTTTCTAACTTCAATCTTTAATGACTTGCCACTAATTTGCCAGAAAACCACAATTTTATGAAAAACAGACCAAGAATGTGATGCAAAAATATAAAATTGCCACACAATACAGCTGGGAACCTGTCAAAGAACGGATGCCTTTTTAATATTAACACTGTTAACTTGAGCAGCTAACAAAATAAGAGCATCTACATGCATTTCTGAAATAAAAGTAATCTATAACTCTGATCATTATAGTTATATATAATTGTAAACCCTCCACGTTTTCTTCCCAAATTGCCATTTTGAGGAAAGATTATTAGGGGAGAGCAACATTTTGAGCCAAAATTGGGGACAGTTGAGAGGTTTGGATATTCCTAATTCTACAAAGCGGTTTGCACGTACCTCTCAACCTCTTAATGCAGGAAATCTGGACAAGGCCAAATATATTGGGGGAACATACAAACATTACTAAAAATTCCTCTTATATAAACTTAAGACAGTTGATAGAATAACAGGTCTTGCTTTAGCATGCATTTTTCTGAAGGTTATGATGTCTGAAACTCAATGTCTGTCATTTAGTGACTTCATTCCTAAATGATTTGCTCGAAAACCACAAATTTTATGAGGAACAAACCAAAAATAAGAAGCAAATATCTATTAATTCTGCAAAAATATGGACAACTGAGAGGTATAGTTCAACCGGGGATGTCTGAGTTTGCAGCCCTTCCCCCCTCACAAAATCATGGTCGAATGGAGCCTCCCCCCCTGCATCCATTCCAATGTCCAATTCCTTGGTTATTTTGCCCCATTTACCATAAACACTGTAATGTGCATACTGCTTTACTTCTGCAATGATTTTGATTTCATTTGAAAGTTTTATTTTGCATTTTACAGCACAAACCCTAATAGATATCTGTTAAACAAAGCAATGCAGTCTCACAATGAAAATATACTTAGCATTAAAACTTCACTGCCCTTGAAACTTACATGCATTGAAACAGCATTGAAACCCACATTCAAAGAAAATACATTTGCCAGTGGCAGATAAAGATTAACTGTGGGCTGTTTTTAAATCATAGGCCCCTTGAACATGAAACATACACATGCTCTTTGATACACCTTCCTGATTGTATTAAATTATATTCCTTGTACAATCCAGTACAGTTGTTAGACAGCATTTTAAATGTATTGTTTTGAACATTTTTCCAGTAAACAATGAAACAAAATGCATGCACCAATGACAAAACTGCCCAATTCAGAACATTTCCATCATAAAAAGTCTACTCAACCTTCTACAGTCCACCAGTATCAGTAAATATGCACAATCTCTGAAGTAGTAAAATCCACATTAAAGAAATCTGTAACTAATAAGCAAACAACTTTATATGTCATTGTTTCATCTACAAATAAAGTGCCTGTTGCCCCTGAAGTATAAATTGCCTATGTTGCATGCATTAAAAAAATGATAAGCTAGTAATATTGCAATAGGGAATGGATGACAAACTGATAACAGGTTCATAGTTACCAGGTATCTTCACCAAAAAGGACTGCAGCATCCACCCCCTTTACAACACAGTACAGTATCAGCAATGTATCTACCTACTGTGGGAGTAGAACCCACAGCCTTCTTCATCAAAAAGCAAGTACACTACCTGTTGTGCTATTAACAATGCAAGCAGACTCAGCATAAGCAGCACTAAACTTTTGTTCCCCTGCAGCTCTCAGCTCCTTGTAAAATCTACTTGACACTCAGCTGTATCTCTGAACTTTGCAGCACAAGAAATCTGGAAAAAGCCAAAATTTATTAGGGGAGGACATAAGCCCAAAAACCAGGGACACATTTTAAACATTGCTTGTATAATGTTGGAAAGTTGCTAGAATAAAATTATGTGTTACTACCATACATTTCACTGCCATGTCTGAAACCCAGGGGACCCTGTGTAAAACAGTCAGAGAAACACACCACTATGCCAAATCAGCTGTTTGTGAAACAGAGGAAGACTGAAACTTAAATTTAGTGAATTCAGTTCTCACCATAGCTGTCAACCTCTTAGAAAAAAACACCTGAAAAAAGCCAGTAATGGGGGAATACAGCCCCCAAACATATTCAGTGAATTCAGTTCTCACCATAGCTCTCAACCTCTTAGCAAAAAACATGTGGACAAAGCCAGTAATGGAAGGAATACAGCCCCCAAACATTCAGTTAATTCAGTTCTCACCATAGTTCTCAACCTTAGCACAAAATACCTGGACGAGGCCAATAATGGGGGAATACAGTCCCAAATATATGGGCAAATTTCAAATATCCATGTTATAAACTTAGACAATTGCTAGAATAAAAGGTTTTGTGTTACCATGTACTTTCTGAAGAATATGAAGTCTGAAATTCAAATGCCTGTTAGTTTTAATCATTTGTTAACCAGGAAACTAGTCTGACTTGGAACAAAAGCCAATGTTCAGCAGAGCGAAACACATCTTTGTAAGAGATGGGAGGACATGGAGACTCCACACAGAAGGCAACCCAGCCAAGAATCAAACCAGAGAACCTGTAGCTGTCTGTCTGGCAACAATGCTACCAGGGCACCACTGCACTACAGACTTTGCAAGGAAAAATGAAGATACAGAAACCACAGATTTTATGAGGAACAAAACAAATATGAGGCAAAAATCTGCAATTTTTTTACAAATGGTGGTGGGTAGGGAATTCAGGTCCTTGCCACCTGCGTCCAAGATACAGCGTTCAAGCCTGAGTATCTCTACCCACTTGTCACTATCATCATGTTGGCCACAGCATAAAAAAATGGTACTGCATCCATCTGCATGAAAACTAGTTTAACCTTTGTATTGAATATATTGTAAATCCACATTCTAATATAACCTAGTTTTCACTTCCAGCTACCCATCCAGCAATTCTCCAGGTGGAGAAAGTATAATCAGCCCAACTCGAAGCTGTGGGAAAGCTCTTTATAACTAGTTATAGAAGCATCCCTCCAGAATATCTTAAAGTCCAGGTTTACATGCCATCAAAAGCATTATATTGCCCTAGTGGTTACAAATATTAAAGTGCCCTCACATTGTTTTTTTCCTGTAATGCCTGTTAATTATAGATTTGGTTATCCAAACTATGCTGAGCTGTGTTTATTAGGATTTAAAATTTATTAGATTTCTTGTTGTTTCATATGTTGTTACCATTCTATTCTTTGGATCATTGTTCATGACTCTGTTTTTTTTTTAATCTTGCTGCATTTTGCTATTGTTACTGTACTTCACTGATGCCACATTTAAATCTGTTCATTAACCTGCATATTAATTGTGATGAATTAAAAAAAGGAAAAAAAAAGGACTCTATAGTACAATCACCTCTGAAATTGTTCTGGGAGACAAAAGTAACAGAATCTTCTGCATATTGGATTATGTGAGCTGAAGAACCATGGACTGACATGCTGAAAATGACCAGCTCAAGTACTGGGCTCTGTAGGGCACCAGTATAGATACATTTGGGAGATGATGAAATGTTATTCTGTTGCCTGAATCACTGCAATTGGTGAGATAAATTGGAAATCATTTAATAGCCATATGTTTAGTCTAAATATCTTAAGTCTATATAGTAAGGTGGTGTGAGAGGCAGTGTCAGAGTGCTTAAGTGAGATTCAAATAGATCGAGCCCATCCTTTGCC
The DNA here is from genome assembly GCF_019279795.1 of Protopterus annectens. Taxonomy (NCBI): domain Eukaryota; kingdom Metazoa; phylum Chordata; order Ceratodontiformes; family Protopteridae; genus Protopterus; species Protopterus annectens. The sequence goes on along the minus strand of NC_056747.1, from coordinate 1,200,801,434 downwards.
CCCTTAGTTATCATTTATACTGTGTGGCTGTAAACCCCGTAAAGTTATTAAAAGAAGATTATCTGATGTTACTTTATCTGCATCAGGGTCAGCTGCTGATCTCTACACCAACACAATAGCTATTACCTGATGTAAACATTCTCTTGTTTTATATTTCATTTTTGTATTCCTTTTTCACTGTGATATTAGTGATTTTGATGTATTAAGATGTGTATGCGATCAAATAGAGTATAACTTTGTAAATAATAGTGCATTTTCATATTCCTTTAGTATTATGCAATTTAATTCTTGTAGATTATCTCACCAGGTCTCTGCTGAAAATTAGTTCAACCCTTAAATTTCCTAGTCATCAAATTAAAATAAAATGAATGAATGATGAATGGTGCTCTGAACCAGACATTATTTGATCATCATGTAAGAATACCAAGGATTCATTTAAGGATAATAACAAGACACCCTAAAATCCCTACTTGGTTCAGATAACAAATATACTCTGCTTTAACTGAAATCTGCTGATGACTGAGTTCATTCACTCATTACTGAATGTGCACATGATGCTGTGGATTCATTTATGACAGCAACAACAGTAATCATATGGAGGTGTGCTTGGCTATTGACCCAACTCTGTCTTAATTACATTAACTTAGAAATAAATGGTCCCTTTAAATGCTTACACCTTGTTTGTGCAGCTCACTGAAGAACTCCTAATGGAAGTGGAGTGGAACAATAAAGTTATGACTTTTTTAAAGCAGGCTGTATTTATACCCTACACCTTAAAAGAAGTTTCCTGACCTCAGTATGAACAGAGGCAGGACAGGCAGTAAGCAGGGATCCCTCAAAAAAATGACTTCCATGGCCCCTCATTTCCATGTTGTGCTAATTAAGGAATAATTTTGGCTTCAAAACCAGTCCAAAAGAATCTTCGTTCTTGTCTCCTGTGGACAAGCTTAGGATCCAAGGTGGATCCCCCCCTTGTGTAATGGGATAACTGTAGCTGTGCGCCACTCAGTGGGCATGAAGTCTGAGGTGAGGCTATGATTAAACATGACACTTAGGTGGGGTGCCAGTTCATTTTGTAGTTCATGTAGTACACAGCCCAGGATGTCATCTGGTCCCGTGGATGCTGTATTCTTACCTTTGGAGAGTGCAGTTCCTACCTGTGTAGCTATGATTACCGGAATTTGGCAATCTTTTGGGATTGAGATAGGCCCGTTAGGGGTGAAGTTGGCACTAAATCGATCTGCCAGGATATTAGCAATATCCTTGGGATCAGTATATTTAATGCCATTCTGTTGTAGCTCAGAGCAGATCTGAGCATTGCCATTTAGATTCTTGACATTAACTATAGAATGCCTTGCGGTTGTCTTTGGAATCTTTGGCAATTTTATTTTCATAACTAGCTTTGGAGGAGTTTATGAGGGATCTCAGCTTCTTACTGAGGCTGGTTAAGGGAGTATTTTGCATCCTGCGATTTTCCTCTTTTCTGCTACAGTTTCTTCCTTCTGTTGTATAGTTTGTTTATGGCAGGGGACCACCAGATTGGCTTCCTTTTTTGGAGGAGAGCGTCTTGGTTCTATTTGGGATGGCAGGATTCATGCACGAGTGGATGTGCTCATACAGTGCCTTAGTGTAGGATTCATCAGTTGAACGTTCAGATCCCATCTGCATGGGTGTCATGAAGTTTGTCACTTCTGATTGAGTAGCATGAAGTTGGCTTTGGAAATTTTTTTTACTGAGGTTTCCTTACTGGGGGGTGGGGGTGGGATGTGGATGTCAAGGGTGATTTGCTTATTGTCAGACCTGACCAATGAGGGGGTGACCACTGGTGTGGAGCATCTATCTCCCATGTTGGTAATGGCCAGGTCTAGGATATTGGTGGGACAATGGATTACTTGATCCAGGGCACTAAAATTTATGAATTCCAAGAACCGTTGGGAAAACATGCTGTTACCCAAGTAGTTTTCCCAGTTAATGGCAAGGTAGTTGAAATCACCCAGTATTAGGGTGTTTGGCTGTATCTTAATATTTTCTAGTATGTTTAGAAAGGTGTATTGAAAATCCTGGGGCATGTTGGGGGATCTGTAGCAAGCTACAATTTGGTTTGCAGTCTTACCTAGTGTTAGTTGCACCTGGAGAATTTCAGATACATTGTGTTGGGCAACTAGCCTGGAGGTGTGAATATCCTTGGTGAATATGGACACTTCTCCACCTTTAGTGTTTCGGTCTTGGTTTGGTGGCCGAAAAGTGTGGTAAGTTATAGCCTGGTATTGCAGGTGTGCTCCCTGGAGCCTTGAACTAGGTCTCAGTTACTGCACAGATATCAATGTCCTCCATTTTTAGGAGTGCCTCGAGAGAGTGCATTTTGAGGTTTAGACTTCTAGCATTGAGTAGCATTACCTTCAGATTTTGCATGCTTGTATCTGTTATGGTGGTGGTTTTGTCCTTTGAATCTTGCCTAAAAAAGGCACTATAGGCATGGCAAGAGCTTTAGCCAGTAACCTGAATCCCAGGGGTGACAGGTGCAAATCTCTGGCAAAGCATCGTGGTTTGTCGATCATGTTTTCCCAGGCAGACTGATACTGAATCCCCTTTGAATGACACCAGAAGCTTATCCAATTGTTGAAGTCAATCATTTTGTCCTTATATTATGGTATTATTCTGGGTGAAAGCAGGATGCTACTCAGGGCTAGGGTCATACCTGCCTGGGCCACATGATCTGAGAGCTCTTCCATGTCTCTTTAAATGTAGTCCAGGGAGGTATGTCTTAAGTCATTCACTCCAACATGGACAATGACAAAGTCATATTTGTACTTGTTGTGGAGTGACTTGAGTGCATGCATTATGTGGTGGATCCTGGCACCTGACAGGCAGCTGACTGCAATTTTCTCCTTGTTCAGCCTGGTGAGTGTGACATCAGTGTGCCTGACTACAGAGTCACCTATGACTAAAGTGTTGGGTACATTGTCTTGCCTTAGGGGCTGTTATTGGGAGGCACACTGGTGTCATGAGCTATGTGTCACTTTGGTTGTGACTGGTGTTTGTTTGCGTTTCAGCTTCGGAGTCCTTGTTGCTTGGGCATGTTAATGTTAAGGGCCTCCGCATATGCGGGTTTAGTGTTGCTATGTGTGGGTGTTGATGGTGTGGGTTTTGAAGGGGTTTCTGTTGCTTGAGGTGTAGTGCAGTTGTTAACCTTCTTCTCTTAATGGTCTAGCACAATCTTGGCTGGAGAGAACTTTGCTTCCAGTTTGGCTATGTAAGTGCATCTCTCTCAGGTTGTAGTTTTGGGTGGTAGGAGGAGAGGGTTGTCTGTGTACATGAGGCAGTTGCTGCATTGACCCAGTATGCCCAGATTCACCAGGTGGACAGGGGAAAGCACTGGAAGCTGACCCTTGGACATGCCTGTTTACATGCTTTTTTTGTAAAGTACAAGAGCTGTTTTCCCTTACCTTTGCAAGGTACTTTGCAGTTATAGGCTGTTTAGTGCCTACGATTAATTTCTCCTTAATGACAAGGAGAGTTGAGTGCTTGTATCAGTTTAAGGATTCCTAATGCTTTCCAGTAGGTTCTAGAGCAAGTGCTAGTCACAGGGGTTCAGATTTTAGTGCCACTACTGAGAAACCAGCTAGTTCTAAGGGAATATTTGAAGAGCAGACTTTCTGGCACCTGGAATAGTTTACCTGTAGCCCAACGGTGCTGCACAATATGAGAAATGCACAAACAAATGTGTTTGTAAGCCAGAAAATTAAAAAGGGATAGAAATCAGTCCAAAAAGGCTAATAAAATTACAATTTCAGAGCTGGAAACCACTCCGCTAGTGTTAGATGGGCAGTACAATGCTCACCACTCCCACTGGTAAGCAGTAGGACTTCCCTCTACCACAGCAAGGTCTGGATAGATCTGAATACAGAAAATAAAGTCCTGAGATAAGCCAAGCCTGGGATCTGGACTATACTAGCTAGGAAAGGCAGGAAACAAGCAAACAAGATAGCATTTTTTTTGTTTTTGTTTTGTTTTTTGGTTAAAACAGGCTAAACAATGCAATAATACAGTAAATAAACACAGAAAAGGCTAACACACTAGAGTGTGTAGCCCTAAACAGTAAATGCAATTAAAACTCTACAAAATTAACAATTTAAAACTTTTTAAATGAAGCAAGGCAAGTGCACAATAGAAAAACGATTTAAGAGACAGTAATACAGTACAATACGTAGCTAGTCTACATATACAGAGAAATCTATATATACAGAATAGCAGCTAAAACACACAAACAATTCAGATGCAGTGCAACCTAGAGCACTTGAGTTGTAGCAATAGTAAGGCAAATACAGTTTTAATAAAGGCACTAAAATATACTCTATATTTCCAAAATGTTTGAGAAGCACAGTTAGAACACAAGGAGATTCAGGCATTTTTTTAAAGAAAGGGAGAAAGGAGGAACAGAAAGAAAGAAACTAAGTGGGTTGGCCTTCTCAGATATTCTCTCTGTATTAGGTAGAACGAGCAAATTACACTAGACTGGGAGGAGTGTCCCAGATCAAATTTACAGTAGGGGTGGGTAACTGCAATGCCACCAAGTATAACAATAAGACACCAACAAGGAGAGTGGGTGAGGAACAATACTAAAGCTATTAGCCTACACTCTTTTAGACTGTAAACACGACAGAAATCTTTTTCACAGCAGTGAGCCACAAAATGAAAGTTTTTAAAGAGATAAAGGAGCAAGGAGTCTCTACAGAATGCTTTTAACTGCAAACAAATCAGTTACCCATGCAGATTAGTTAATAGCAATAAAATACAGTAAAAAGTATGCAGCAGACAATAAAACATACTATATATAAATTTCTAGAAGCAATAACCAGTATAAATAAGCCAAATAACAGGATACTTATTGTTATATTTCTCAGATCAGAGTTGTAGTCAGTGCCCCTCCTCCACTCTGTTCAGTGTGTATAGACATAAATCCTCTCAATGTTAGGGCTTAAATACCAGAAGATGCAACCTTAGACAACTTTAAAAAAAAAAGCTCAAAAGAACAAACCCCCACTAGCCAGCAGCCAATCAACACAATCCTGCCAAGAAGGTAAAGAAAGGCTTCTGCTAATTCAAGCTGGCCTGGTCATGTGCTCAGAACAATCACTGCAAAAACAAACAGGCCCAGAGACAGCAATTCTGAACTGGGACATTACTAAAGCTATTAGCCTACACTCTTTTAGACAGTAAACACAACAGAAATTTTTATCACAGCAGTGAGCCACAAAATGAAAGTTTTTAAACAGATAAAGGAGCAAGGAGTCTCTACAGAATACTTTTAACTGCAAACAAATCAGGTACCCATGCAGATTAGTTAATAGCAATAAAATACAGTAAAATGCATGCAGCAGGCAATAAAAAGTGCTATATATAAATTGCTAGAAGCAATAACCAGTATAACTAAGCCAAAAAACAGGATACTTATTGTTATATATCTCAGATCAGAGTTGTAGTCAATGCCCCTCCTCCACTCTGCTCAGTGTGTATAGACAGAAATCCTCTCAAAGTTAGGACTTAAGTACTATATATATATATATATATATATATATATATATATATATATATATATGTGTGTGTGTATGTACATGTATGCATATATCTACATATATGAATAAATATATATATATATATATACATATATATATATAATATATATATATATATGTATATATATATATATATATATATACATATATATATATATTTATACACATATATATATATATTTATATATATATATATATATATATATATATCCTTGTTATGTGTAAACATGACTGATGTATATACCTTCCCAGATGTATCACACCATATTTATCTGATATGTGTATATTTAAATATAACAAGGTACTGATTCAACACTAATTTCACTAACAAATACTACACAATTGTAGAAGTCAAAGCAGTTGCTCACTACTTTTCAGTACGTATACTGACAGATATATTGAAGAAAACAACAAACATCTTCAAAGCTGTGATGGCTTAGTGGTTAACTGCTGTGAATATAGTGTATAGGGTACTGGGTTCAAGACCTTCCAGGACTGTTTATTGTGTTGCTAGGCAGAACAAAGACTGTTTGATACAGAGTGGTTAAGGCAGTTTTGAGCAGCTTTAAGTGAGTTTGCACAGGTTTGTTTGACGGTAAGTGCTGCTACCGTATGCTTAAACAAATAAGCGCTTACAATGTGTAGGCTTTGCTTACCAGTGCGCAAATCTGCTTAGCATTTATATTTAAGCAATGCTTACACCTGATAAGCTTCGCTCAGCCCTGATAACCAGTGATCACATTCCATTCTGATGAAATAGCATGGTAATGACATCTTTAATAAGTGTATTCAATTCCATGTACATAACATGCTTCTATGTGCTGTCATTACAGTAGCAAGGGGTGTGAGTATACTGTCTGGGACATCTGAGTATATATGGCTAGTATAACAATCTTTTCCTTTTGTGTGTTTTTCATATATGGGTAGTATCCCCAGTTATTTGAAGTCACACTTGCATGTATTGTATCATTATGTTACTACTGTTAAAGTAGATTGCAGATTGTAGTACTGGAATCATGCACCCGTGCATGCAAAGCTGGACTCTGAGTACTGACTATCGTGTTCTTGGTGTGTGAGCTGTGTGTTATTAAGTACTTGCTATGGATAGTGATCTGATATGTGGATATTAACTGTAGACTACTATGTGTATAGGACATGTCATTGAGGGCTGCTGTAATGTAGTAATGGCATACCTATCAGTGACAGACATATATCTGTCAAAACATTAATCATAATGCATAACCTGTTGGCTAGTTGATTTCTGTCTGCCCTCTGTACAGATGTGCAGATGTCAGGTATCCATCTTGGCTGCTTACAGGCAATATATGCTTGACTAACATTGACATGTCTGCCCAGCTGTGTTATGAATGCCACAGCTAGGAAACCCCATCCTGTATGCACCACATGAAATGGATATCTCAACTAGACTACCACAGTCAACAGAATGTGCTTGGGTACATGTCTACAACCCAGACACTGGCCATGTTATGTAATATATGTTGCATACATGTCAATTGGAGCACCTTACTGGCCCTCTGCAAGAGACAACCAGATGATTGGATGTTGCATTTAACTGTCACCCTGAGAATCACTCATGTGGTATCAGTTGATAGATGGCCTGCTGACAAATGTCAAGTGGCATGATACCACTGTACCCACATCCCCTACTCTTCTCATCTCTACATGGACAATATCCTTGTACACACCTAGGAAGACCTGCATCTATGGACCCCAGTACTGACAAATGTGTCAGTGTGCATTGCTGAGAATAACAGTGTCTGTGTGTTTGCAAACCTGCAGTCGATAATACCCTGAGGACCTTCTCAGACACTGCACCCCCCATTGCCATAGTTAGAAATAGCTGCTGCTGTAATGGACATTAAATGTACCTTGTTACACTCTTCACCATATGGGCTACCTGGAGCTTGCAGTACCAGCACAACACTGTTGTATAAATGGGTAGATAGGCATGGGTTACCCTCTGAGTCCTGGCAAGTGTGTGTGTATGTGTGCAAGTGTGTGTATTTGTAGGATACAGCATCCTGAGGCCACATTCTTCAAATACAATACACCTAGCCATACAGGGTAAGGTATAGCGGTGTTGCTGACAGTAGGAGAGCCATGACAAACCATCACCCTACTATCCCTGTGGCATGTACAATAAATGTATATCCCTGTAGTAGCACTGATGAGATAGACAAGGGGTTGTATTGCAGTCCTGGTCAATGTGTGATTGTGGATATGTCAGAGTATTATCATGAGTTTCAGTTAGTAAAATATCCAATGTGGGATGTGGGGGCTGGGTATACTGTATTTACACCATGGTACCCCAGCACATGTCCCAAGGTCCACTGTATAAGGACCACTGTCACCATCAACCATATAGGTAACTGAGTACACTATCCAGCCCAATGATGCATGTGCTATGTGCAAATTATCTGTAACAAAATGGACTCACTGACAAGGTAGTTAGCACTGATAAACCCAGGTCTCTCAGATGTGACTATGACTGTTATGTGTTTGTCAATGTGTATGAGACAGTATGTCCTACTATGTATTGTTCATTAACACCCAGTACATACCCCATTACCATACTGTACAAGGCCCGGTGATGTTCCTCACTTAACAAGAGACTCGGGACACATCTCATCCTAAAAGCTGTGTGGTGTGTGCAATTAAGGCCAAACACATTAGTAACAATAAGTACCTAGGTAGGGGTTCTACTCTCAATGTTGCCAAGTAAGTGTGTGTGTATGTGAAGGGATCTACTTCAGTTTGCAGAAAATGCATGTCCCAGGAGGTCATCTGCCCGAGAATCGACTGGCAAGTGCTAACATTTCAAAGGAATTATGTTATGGAAATTCATTCCATCAAAACTAGTGTAGATGTGTAAATGCCCTCTTCCCCATTGTATAGCTGTACAGCAATACTGGAGTTGGTATATATAGTTGGTTGTCAATGTTGTGGACACAGCCACCCTCAGTGGGGTTATTGTTGTATGTATCGCCCTGCTTAGTCTGCTGTAATACTGTATAGTTTATGTTAGGTTAAGTAGTTGTCACTCACACTGTGTGCAGCTCTACACCACCCCACACCCTCTAAAGTGGAGGTCTGTGCCACCCATAGCAGCATATTTATGTTAACCAACTCCGGGATTGCACTACATTGTGGAAGGGGACATATACCCTGCCAGTACCATCATCAATGACATTAAAGTAGCAGACTAATTATTTACTGATGTGATGTTTCACCTATTTTGTCTTGGTGGAATTACATAGGCTAAAATGGGTTCACTGCAAAATTAAGTACATCCATGTATACAGTATTTTCTGTGTATTGCATAAACACCAAAGCCTCTGTGTGTGTGTGTTATACACAAACATGTGGTGTGTGGCACCCAGTATATTTACCGTTGTACACTGTAGAAGGGCTGCTAACATCAGCCACCATGCACTTACCTGTATACACCCCCTCAGACCTATCAGCCATGTGGTACATGTAGTAATTGTTATACAGACCTGTTACTTGTGTTCAGCTGTATGCAGGATAAGACACAGTCAATGTGTCATCACAGTGCCAAACCCCTTGTAGGAAACAACAGCAGACCAACATCCTGCTGACACATAGACACCTACAACACAAACTGAATACATTATGGAGATCACTATCAGCCAGTGTTAGTAACAGCTATAATGCATCATGGCTGGACAGCTACACATCCTGACATGTAAGCATTAAACTTTCCTGCTGAAAACATGTTACACAGCATTAAATTGCTACACATTAGTACATTCACCCTGTGCATCACAACCATATTAGCCTGTCCCTGCATCGATGGTATGGATGACAGGGATGTGGCACAGGTATCATCATATGCACAGGGTGTGTTGTGGGTTTGTCAGAGACCGAGGCTGAGCCATTTGGTTGACATCATGTGTGTGTGTTAGGGGGTTTCTTTGTTAATTGGGCTGTGCAGATGTGGTGTGTGTAGGTATGGAGGTGCCCTAGTTGTGTTGATGATGATGATGTGTGTGTGTGTGTGTGTGTGTGTGTGTGTGTGTGTGTGTGTGTGTGTGTGTGTGTGTGTATGTATGTACAGAGTTCGGCCATGTGGCTGCCCTATACAGGGGTTTGTTAGACAGCTGCAGACCATACATGGCAGGGTGTGCAGTTCACTATCTCTGGCCATGGACACAAGAACTGTGCCTGCCAGGGGTTCCATGGACACAGCTAAGTACGAGGCCAGATATGGTACTCTCCCCGATGTTGGCAAATGTCCGCTGGATCTGGGTCCCTGTTGGGACTAGCCAGGGCATGTACACATGGCCTGCTGTGTTGTGGTGTGGAGAGCATTCCCCCTGCAGTGCTGGTGCTGGTACTGCCTCTACGGGAGTGGCTCTGACTTGTACGTCCACGTAGACCTCCACCTGTTGGTGTTGCTGACCTACATCCACATAGTTGTCGCCCTACTTCCACCATATGCTCTAACACAGACATTGCATGGTCAAGGATTCCCACCATCTCACCAAACTGTCTATCCAGGACCTCTGCAAAATAACGGTGGGCACCTGCAAGATCATGGATGTTGTCAATAAAAGCAGAATGAGTAGCCCTCTGGAGCCTCATACCATGTCTGGTATAACATATCATACATGCCTGTGCCTCCATGATGGCCCAAAACATGCATCTGGTGACACCTGCTGTGGCATTTCTGCCAGGGGCATGATGGCCAGCAGCCCTCCTACGAGCACCCCTGTAACATCTGCCTGTGTGGTACCTCACCAGTCATTTGGCTATGCCTGCTGTATACCAACACACTTTCCATAGTCACCACACTGTCCTGTCCCATGCCACCACCTGCCAACTGTCCCTCATTTATGGCCTCTGGTGATGGGGTATGTATAGGCAATGTGACTGTGTGTGGGGATGGGGTATATAACAGTGGGATGTCAACCGATGGCACAGCTTCAGCTCCTGACAACCCCACCTGTGTCTCACCATACCTATCATCATTGTCAGAGTCTTTATGGACACTAACATCAGTTTGCCTGCAGGAGGGACCCTTACCCACCTCGCCACCTGTGAGGGGAAACAGAAAACATACTTTAAAACCTGTATGTCATTGCTTACCTCTACACACACACACACACACACACACACACACACACACACACACACACACACACACACACACACACACACACTTGTAGGTGAGGTGGCACAAAGATATTACACAGACCTCTCATTACCCAATTGTCAACATGCATGACATATGGCACTCAACACCATGCCCTGCAGCTATACTCAGGCCCTGTTACCAACATTATACATCTCTGTAATGCATGAGTTGTGTTAGTAGGTGATGCCTCTTCCCCTGGAACACACTGCAACCATGTACACAGTATTGCTGTGCACCTGTTCAGCACCCTGACATGTACTGTGCACCATACCTCACAAGTGTACACACCATTGCTGAATGTGTATATGTGTGGCAGTTATGTTTGCTCTGTTGCTCCCAGCCCCTATGTGTTTGTCTGACACATACCTGGGTTGATATGAGGACAGATGTCAATAGTGAATGCCTAATGTCTGATTTGCAGAGCTCATCATCAGCAGTGCATGTATGAGCAATAAAATCCAATTATACTGACAACCTTTAAAGCTTACTGTGGCTATGAGGAGTGTACACACCCTTATTGACATGCCACCCTCTTCCCTGATATGCCATGGGGCCACAATACTGCATATGTTAACATTACACACACCTGATATGTGACATATGACCTGTGCAATCAAATGCAGTACCAAACAAATGTGTTAGCTGTGCAGATGTTGATTGGGGTGCATACAATATGTGGATTGCATAAGTGTCCACACCCTTAACATGATGGTTTGTTGCAGCACCTGTTAAGTGAACTACAGCAGTCACTATTCCTGGAAGGGGTATACTAGCATGGCCCATCTTCACTTGCCATTATTTGGTCACTCCGCCCTACAAATGTCCCCCAACTCTGCCAGACTGCAATGTCAGCTCATGTGCACAGCCCTTGGAGGTCACGCAGTGCCTTCACTATTGCTGTGGAGTCAGGGTTATGTCTGGCACAATGCATGACTTTGACTGTGTTCAGATACAGCCATTCTTAGTAAGCTTTGGATGTATGCTTCAGTTCTCTGTTGTATTTCATAATGACACCCCTCCCCATCCTCATCCTTTTGGTAGCTGCTTGACACCTATGAGCCACACATGAGTGTCATTTTGCAGTGTCCCAAATTCAGAACGCCATATCTACCAGACTAGTTCCTGCTAATGAACAGCAAACCTAAAGGTGTACATTGGCACAAGCAAGGTACAGATGGGGATGGTGGGCCTGAGGTGGAGTGAGGTGTTGCTTGTGCATTACATGTATCTGTATTAATACTGTCTGTAGGTTTCAGCCTTGGTCTCAGTACACCATTACATATTGCAGCACATGCCTTTGGAAGACTTGATGTTATGCATATGCTACCTGTAGAGAGTAATGGATGGTGTCTCCTGTGGAACAACTCTTCCATCTGATTACCCTAACCCATAGGCCACACTTATGCAGAGTCCAGGTAATTGTCAACACAGGTACTGCACAGGCAGTACTTGCTAGGCATTCCTGCAAGTCCCTCAGTGTTGCTGCATGTTTCTGGGCAGCCTCCATGACCAGTTTGCAACATGTGTTGTCATCTGTCTTGGATGGGCATCTGTTTATATTCTACATTAATGGTGTCCCATACTTCATCGTCACATACATGCTTGTCTGCACTATTTGCCATGGTATATGCAATGGCAAGGTAAGGCTATGTCTCCCACTCCTGAGTGCTACTTTTGGAAATGTGATCCATTCCATGGTTTGCAAGATGTGTGCAAGCCACAGCTGCCTGTGTTGCAGGTGAGTGGACAAATGTCATGGACATACTTCTTGGAGAGCAGACCATTACTTGGTGTGACATTGAGGACCCATACTTGATGGAAGGTGCATACTCAAGAAGAGTGAATGCTGCAGCACCTCGAAAGCTGTTTCCACAATATGGAAACGGAGATAAATATACTAGTAACACACCGAATCCCCATTGTACAGGAACCAATGAAGGCTGTCCCACAAAGCACTGAGGTTTAACAGACTCTTCAGTCCCAAAGAATATATTCAAGAAAACACCAAAAAAATGTTAAAGGCGAACCTCAGAAAATTTATTATTTAGCGCTTTCATTTCCACAAAATGGAAACTTCATCAGAATAAACTGCAATTGTTGCAAACATACATATATATATATATATATATATATATATATATATATATATATATATTTATATACACACACACACAAATTTAATTAATTAATTAACTCAATTGAGTCCTGAAACTCAGAAAACATACATTTAAAGGAACATGGTATCATTGAAATAAACACATGATATCATTGAACAAAACATAACTATCCTTGTTTAAACCGTTCAACCTACTAATATTTAATATATTTAATATAAAACAGTACATACCACAAAAATATATACCAAAAATGTTGTAAGCATGCATGTGTTCTGTTTGCTATGCAACTGTTCCAAATCTGGTGTTTTGGATTAATGGAAATATCTATGCATGCTGTTATAACTAATCTTGGATTGTGTTGACTATTACTACCCACATATGTTCTAAAACTGCAACACAATAGCATGTTTGGGAAGGCTGTTCCCAGCAGAAACACCTCTCCCACCTCATCTGGCCATGGCACCAGGACACAGGACATCTGGGACCCCACCCAGGACCTCCTCATCTGCTGTTCCTGCACTACCTTCAGGTGGAAACACCTCAGGGGATTGTGCTTGTCCCCCTTTGGGAGTGCACACAGACAGAATCCTGTAACCTGAAGTCAGGTCCAGGGTCTGGTGCAGAGGGAGCTCTGCAAAGACTTGTGGGATATGCTGCACCACCTTGAGGCCCTCATGACAAAATTAGAGGTTCAGCCTGCCCCTCCTGCTCAGCCCCCAGCACAGCCACCTTCAGGGTCATGAAGGTGCAGCGGTGACTGCCCATGGGTGGGGACCTCAGTCCCACTGTTTCCATTTGGGGGTTCATGGGCTTCCAATTTCCAAATGCCCCGCCTCGTCCAAGGTGTTTACCCACCACATGTGTCATAAACGCCCCTGTATGCTGTCTTGTCTGTCTTGTCTGTCTTCCGAACCAACCTACCTCCCCAAATATACCTACTATCCTTCCCTAACATCCCACTCTCACCTTAACAAAAAAAGGGCAATCTGTTCCCAGCACAAATTTCACACCATACATAACTGTCCATTTCGCACCCGTTTACAACTGCTTACAGGTGCCTTAATCTTTCTGTATTCAACAGCTCTTGTTCTGGCCAGCAAATACATTATCAGCCCTTGCAAATGTGTAACCCAGGACCCTGCACACCATAGCCACATCAATTTACCAGTAAGCCATCTGAGCTGCAGATATGTGTGATGTGTTCTCAAACATATCATGCAGCACAGTCATTCAACAGTAGGGAAAATGTATATATATATATATATATATATATATATATATATATATATATATATACATGTATAGACATACATGTGTGCATATATATATATATATATATATATATATATATATATATATATATATATATATACAGAGAGAGAGAGCATTCAGACATCAGGTCCACATTCTGAACCTCCTTCCTCCACTGCTGCACTGTTCTGCCTTGTTACAAAACAGAGCATCACATGCGGACACAGCCTAACATTGGGGGGATATATAAGCACAGATCGTAGCTAAGCCTATTACAAACCTATGAAGTTTGTACATGATACATTTCACATTAGCATGACTGTTCCGAAGGTGGTGGGGTCTTAAACTCATGGGTCTACCATGACTTCATTACCACCTTCAGCTATTTGCCAGAATAATATACATGTTTTGAGGAACAGAACAAACAGTATGATGGCTTACATCTTGTCATTCTGTGCAGATCTGCACAGTTGACAGGTAATAGCCCACTGCACACAGGGCAAAATGCTATGTACATAGCAGTTGTTCAGACGGACGTCATTACAGAAACAAGTCTTGATGGCACATATAAATCTTTCAACATCATCTACCCATTATTACAGACCAAGTACTACATTCAGTTACATGAATACATGTTTCACATACCTGTTTTATTATAGTGCTCTCTTCAGTGTACCACTAGGATATCGTCCTTGGTTGGTGTTTTTTATTTTTTGTTTGTAGCATTATTTTTTAGTGTTATTGTTTCCTCTCTCTATCTCTCTCCCCCCCCCCCACTACAGGGATCAAGCTTGTTTGAATAGGTTGCATCATGGCTTTTGTAGGTGATGCTCATAATCAGGTGATGGCCTCTGCACCAAATGGTGTTCCCCACTTGCTAATTGCATGCAGCCAACTGTGTAGTACTTCCAATAGCCAATGTCATAGCAACCCACTACTATAAATGACTACATCATTTGGGCATTGTCCTTTACCTTTCCTGTATGGAAGACATCCTTCTGTATGTGGGCAGCAGTGTTACAGACAGCAGGTAGCAATACCTCTTACAACAGGACTTGCAGACACAGGCCAACTACATGTTTCTATAAGGTTCCAGACCTATGGACAGTGTTAGTATTGCTGTTATATGCATTGAATACTGCTGGTTTTACAGGGTTTGTATGTACATGCTAGCTTGCACGGAATGCAGTCTGTCTGCATAGCTCTCAACTGTGGGTCTATCTACATGATGGACAGAGGATTGGCTGTTATGTTTTGTCTGTTCACCACACAGGTCTTGTCTCTGACATATCAGTGGTGTTATCTCCGTTGATTGCTATCGATATATGGCAACATCCGTTTGTGTTTTTCACTTCAAATTCCTGAGTAAGGGTATGTTGCAACCAATCCTGTAACACCAGCAACTTTCATAGTGTATAACAGCAATATTGCAAATATGGCCCTGTGTTCCAGCCTCTGTCCTCCAAATATATACAAGGCTTTGTCCAGATGTCATGCTGTAAGAGGTTGTTAGGTAATGGCTTATCATTATTTAGTGCTGGCATTCCTGCTATCATTCCACACACAAATTGTGGGGTAGGGTCCATATATATGAGGGCAACAGCTGGACAAAACGTGTGCGACCTTGTACAGTCCAGAGGTCAGTGTATGGAAAACACTGTTATATGCTCTTGTAAGACATTTTGTGGGGGAGGGGTATTAAATGTTTTTAACCTAGGCTGTTACAACATGTGAGGGATATCAGTAGTAAGAAACATTAAGGTATATGGCTATACATTTTCATACATTTCACCATGGGAACAATGTTGGGCTACAGCTTACTGTCTTACACACAGTTCTGTTTGTCAGTGTGAAAGTGACATTTTAAGTTAAGCATTGTTATGTAACAGATACATTTACATTGGGACAACTAATACTTTTCACCCTACAGGTTGAGGTCAGTGTATGGAAAACACTGTTATATGCCCTTGTAAGACATTTTATGGGGGAGGGGTATTAAATGTTTTTAACCTAGGCTGTTACTGCATGTGAGCGGTATCAGTAGTAAGAAACATTAAGGTATATGGCTATACATTTTCATACATTTCACCATGGGAATAGTGGTGGGCTAGAGTTTACTGTCTTACACACAGTTCTGTTTGTCAATGTGATAGTGACATTTTAAGTTAAGCATTGTTATGTAACTGCTACATTTACATTCTGACAACTAATACTTTTCCCTCTAGAGGCTGAGTACAGAGTTTAATTGGAGGCTGCTGAACTACATCTGTAATCAAGTGTTGATTGGTTCTTATCTTGTTTTTTTACTGTTATACTACTTGATGGCCTTAGCCTTGACAGCAAAGTATGTTATCTTTTTCACATTACTGTATCAAATGTTTTGTTTGAGAGTTGCATTAGTCAGTTATTATGTATTCCAAACACCTAACTCCTATAAGAAATGGCATAAACAACCGAAATTGTACACAAATAAACATTTCTATGTAGGCAAACTTGTGTGTGGTGTCATGCCCTTTGCATTGTGTCTGGGTATATGTTTCATGCAATAATTCTCATTTGTAGGAAAGAATCAAACACTGGCCATTTTAAAAGGTGGGAAATGTAGGAATAATGGCTGTTTGATATGCTGTGCACCCTCTATATATACTCTTCTTATACATATCTATAAGTAGTAATATCTTTATATGTGTATATGTTTATATATATATATATATGTGTGTGTGTATGTGTGTGTGTGTGTGTGTGTGTGTGTGTGTGTGTGTGTGTGTGTGTGTGTGTGTGTGTGTGTGTGTATGTATCAGTGGAATGTTTAGTGCTTCCACATTGTACATCCGCTATGGTAGACTGACTGTTCTGCATGATATGTTACAGAAATCATCCTGACATCTTACAGCTGGGATGGCTTACTGTTAACTTGTTGTGGGTATGCTGTGCAGGGTCCTGGGTTCAAGACTTGCAAGTGCTGGTTATTGTGTTGCAAGGCATATCTGTTCAGCTGTGGAGAAAGGGGAAATGTCAATAATTGCAAGAGATCCCTAATTTGGACCCCTTCACCTCCATTAACAGTGCCTTTGGTCAGATGTATTTCAGTGCAAAGTTCTGAATATGGATCCAATGTGCGAATGCAATACACATTTATATATATATATATATATATATATATATATATATATATATATATATATATATATATATATATATATATATATATATATAGACATACATACACACATGTATGTCTACATATATATATATATATATATATATATATACATATATATATATATATATATATATATATATGCATCTACATATATAAATACATTTCCCCTACTGTTGAATGACTGTGCTGCATGATATGTTTGAGAAAACAAAACATCACGTTTATGTACAGCTCAAATGGCTTAGTGGTAAATCACTGTGGCTATGGTGTGCAGGATCCTAGGTTTGAGACTTACAAGGGCTGATTATTTTGTTTCTGGGCAGAACAAGGGCTGTTGGATACAGAGTGATTAAGGCACTTTTAAGCAGTTGTAAGCTGGTTTGCAAGGGTTTGCGCGACAGTAAGCAATGCTAACTTCCAGTTGAATATGCTTATAGACAGCCATAAAAGTGCTTAATTTGTGTAGCCATTGCTTGCCGCCATGCAAACAGGCTTAAACCCACTTACTACTGCTTAAAAGTGTTTATTACCGCTTACTCCATGCTAATTTCTTTAAAAGAAAAGAAAAAAGGGGTAATATGAAAGTGGTGAAAAAGGGGGCATGCAGAGCGAAAAACAATAGAGAAAGTAGCTAGGGATGTGCAGGATGGGTGTAGGGAAGGTCCATAGCTGTTCATTTCTTCTACTGCAACATCTGTGTATATATACTTAATTCGGAGGTAGATTTGGACACTCAAACCCCTGAGAGAGGGGTGACAACAACAATAATATGTTGTGAAGCCAATTAGACCAGATTACATGTGTCCAGTAGACACATGTGCAGAATGGATAGCTATGTATGGGGCGGAATTTTTGGGGGGCAACAGATTGCTCTTTTTTTTTTAAGGTGAGAGTAGGATGTGGGGAAGGATAGTTGGTGTATTTGGGGAGGTAGGTTGGGTAGGAAGACAGACAAGACAAACAAAACAGGATACAGGGTCAGTATATGACACATGTGGGGTCTAAACACCTTGGATGGGGAGGGGTGTTTGGAAATTGGAAGCCCATGACTCCCCAAATGGAAACAGTTGGACTAAGGTCCCCACCCATGGGCAGTCACCACTGCACCTTCAGGGCCTTCAAATGTGGCTGTGCTGAGGGCTGGGTAGAAGGAGCAGGCTGACTCTCTAAATGCACTACGCGGCCCTCAAGCTGATGTAGCAGATCTTCAAACTCCCTTTGGAGCTCGCTATGAACCAATTCCCAGACCTGATGACAGGTGACAGATTCCTGTCCATGCCCACTTCCAGGGGGCGAGCCCCATCCCATGAGGAGGTTCCACCCAAAGGTGGTGCAGGACCAGTGGACAAGTAGGTCCTGGGGTGGGTCCCAGACATGCTGGAGTCCAGTGTCATGGCCAAATGAGGTGGGTCCGCTGGGACCAACCTTCCCAAACATGCTATGGTGTTGCAGTTTTAAAACATATGTGGCTTAGTAATAGTCAACACAATCCAGGATTAGTTATAACAGCATGCATAGATATTCCAATTAACCCAAAACACCAGATTTGGAACAGTTTGGAACACAGAACACATGCATATATGGAACCACAGTGGCCATTACAACAGCATGCAGGTTACATTGATAGCAACAGGCCACCAATGATAGTATTTCAACATGGAACATTAATATAAACACATTTATTGAACAATAGGATATATATCCCAACAGTAGGTTTGGTGTAAACATACCCATTGATTTGTGTATTTAGATTATTGTTGCAGATATGGTGGGGGGGAAGATATGTCAATTAACAACTTATATATCTTTGTAGTTCTCATAACTTTAATGATCATTGCTCTAATCATTAAGGTACAGGTATTATTACAATACGCTATGGCCTTGGTTTGGCCAGTGGCATGTTTGTAAAAAGTGTATACTTCAACTGTCTTATAGCTAAATTTTACATCTCTTACCTGGTATACCTGTGGAGGGAATGTTTGTTAACACTACCTGACTATTTCTACATATATTCTCAGATTCAGAGTTACTATTATGCACATAGCTCTCAATTTCTTATTGCACACACTCTGGTCAAAGCTTGAAAGGTTGACAACATGGGAGTACAACTAGGGACATATTTTGAATATAGCTCTCATAAACTTGGAGGGTTGATAGAGTGACAGGATTTATTTTCATATACATTTTCTGAAGGTTTTGAGGTATGAAAATCAAATGTATGTCATTATTTGTTGACTACAAATCTGAGATCATCCCACTGATTTGCCATGGGGAGAGAGGAACAGGCAGAAAATATGAGCCAATTATCTGGACATTCCAAAAGGATATGTACAGTTGAGAGGTATGATTATGCATACAGCTTACTACCACTCCCAGGATTCAAACCATGGCTGTGTCTGATAAATATACTACAATTTAAGCGTCAGCAGAGAGCGCTGTTTGAATATTGCTGTCTATCTCTTCAGTGTTTTCTGTGTAAGTCTCTTGTGGTTGTACAATATGACTTTGTAATTACAACAGTCTCATACAGACATTCCTAGACATATTTTTATGTAGCATAGTGTGAAGAACAGTGGTTGACACAACAGCACTATTCTGATATCTGATGTTACTCAATGTTACATGTCAGCCATACAATACCAGAGTAAACACTACCAGTCCAGGATTTTAATCTTTATTGGCAGGCGCAGTTTTCATATCTGACAGACCTGTGGAGGGAATTTTTGTTAACACTACCTGACTGTTTCAACACATTTTCCCAGATTCTGAGTTAATATTATGCACATACCTCTCAATCTGTTAATGCATTCACTCTGGTCATAGTTTGACAACACGGGGGTAGAAATAGAGACATATTTTGAATACTGCTCTCATAAACCTGGAGAGTTGCTAGAGTGATAGGTTTGTTTTCATATACATTTTCTGAAGATTTTGAGGTCTGAAAATCAGATGTATGTCATTATTTTCTGACTAAAATTCTGAGATCATCCCACTGATTTGCCAGGGGGACAGGGTAACAGGCAGAAGATATGAGCCAATTATTTGGACATTCTAAACAAATGTGTACAGTTGAGAGGTATGATTATGCATACAGCTTACTACCTCTCCCAGGATTCGAACCATGGCTGTGTCTGATAAAGATACAACAATTTAAGTTTCAGCAGAGTGTGCTGTTCAGATATTGCTATCTATCTCTTTAGTTTTTTCTGTCTAAGTCTCTCTTGGTTTACAGTCTGACCTTGTAATTACAACAGTCTTATACAGACATTCCTAAACATTTTTATTATATAGCACAGTGTGGGTAACAGTGGTTAATACAACAATACTATTTAGAAAATGCAACATTAAAAATGCCATACAATACCAGAGTAAACACAACCAGTCCAGGACTTAGAGCTTTAT
This sequence comes from Protopterus annectens, assembly GCF_019279795.1. NCBI lineage: Eukaryota > Metazoa > Chordata > Ceratodontiformes > Protopteridae > Protopterus > Protopterus annectens. The sequence goes on along the minus strand of NC_056747.1, from coordinate 1,200,780,746 downwards.
TGCCAGTCAGTTACAGTTTTATTTAAATATGACCTATATGGGACTATTACTGTCATATTCTCTGGTTTATTTAGGACAACCCATACACAAAACAGTTTTATACAGGCACCTGACTTTCTACTACGTTTATATTTATTTGGTATGACTATTACAAGCAGGATTGTTACTCACCAGCCTCGCGACACAGCCTTTGCAGCCTACTCTCATGGGCTTCCTGATTCACAGCCTGCTCAGCTGCAGCTGTAAGAAAAATAGAGAAATAGTTAGCCATACCTATCCATCATATATACAGGATGGGCATTATTAAACAGTTACTGGTATGAGTACTTACACACTACTAAAAACTCACCCCTCTGCCTTGATTCTTGGACCCACTGGTCCAAGAGCTCCCTCTTCCTCCATTTCAAGTTGGCATAGTGATGCCTGACCTGCTCACCAGTCCGAGGGATACAAGTGGCACTGGTGAAGTCATGGGTGAGATGGTCCCAGGCCTCCACTTTATATTGGGAGTCTTTGTACTGGCCCTGCAGCAGTCTCTCATCATGTTTTTTTACCAGGAGTCCTACCATGACCTTGGACTCCTGTATGCCAAAGCGCTGCGCACAGAAGCGCATTCCCTCTCCAACTCCAACCATTCTGCCTACACTGGGAAGCTGCAACCAGTTATGAGCTGTATTCCCACCTGTGGGGTTTAAATACAGCCAATTTCCCACCCTTTGCCATGATTGGATGGTTTTGAATATGCTGAGCTAAGCTAACCTATGGGCAAGCCTGCTTAGCTAAGGTTGGCATTGCTTAAAGGGGTTGGTTCAGCACTGCTTACTAATGGGTAAATCCATTTAGCTGGGCTACTCATTGCTTAGCAGTGATATTTACACAATGCTTACACCTGGTAAGCAGAGCTGTGCAATGCTTAGCATTGCTTATTTTTCATTTTGTAGACTATCTGCTGTATGGCATTGATTCATCATTCATTACATATTATAAACTTGTTTACTGTCCCTGATATCCCCCCAGTGTACTTTCTTTACATTTATTCATGTGTGACTATATTGTATGGGGCACTTGGTGTTTATATGGGGATTTCACAACGCTGCAGTAGCGTTGTCGCCTCACAATAAGACACTGTCCAGTTTGATTCTTAGCTAGAGCGTCTTCTGCGTGGAGACATGCTTGAATGGGCGTACCTTCGTTGAAGGTTGTGCATCAGGGCTGGTAACTCGGCACGTAAAAATCAACTACCAATCATTAGCGGACCAGAGTTCCACTGTGGCGACCCCTAACCGGGAAAAGCTGAAAGACACAACATTAAACTGACACCTCACATCTGGACCTAATGCAGTACTCCGGTTAACAAATGTATGTTATTTAGTAGGTAATACAAAAAAAGTGTTTATGCACTGCTTTCACATGTAAAATGGTTACAGTGGGGATTGAACCGAGAATGGCTGCTCGCAAAGCGTACACTCTAACCACTACACTATTGCAATACGGCTTATGTTGGATGTCTCTTGCTATTTAACTTCTTGTGTTGTTTAAGCTGGACTAAATGTAGCTAAGCAACAGGCACACCCATGCAGCTACACTTAAACTTTATCACATTTATAAAAAAAAAAAAAAAAAGTTTTGTTGTGTTATTTTATCTATACCCTTCAGAATATCCCTGCTAATGCTAAACCTGTACTTTTATCAGCTTTTAGCTTCATTGTGGGACATTTGTTCCTTTTGCCTTTGACCACTTTTGCTTTCCTGACAGGTTGGGGGTGTTATGAGCATTCTCGCTCATTTTTAATTGCTGAAAGGCAATTCTGGAGTGCAGGGGCATGTGTATTCTGAGAGCTCTGCTCTCATACACACCCCCTGCACTTGTACACAGCTCCATGTCTGTTTAACATCACAGGCAGCGCGCCTTCATGAATATGCAAGGCGCACTGCCGTGCTGTACAGGAACAGTCCCTGCCATGCATGAATAACTTATTCCTGCATGGCTGCTTGCTAAACCCCAGGGAATGTACGTATATACATTTATGTCCAAGTCGCCGTGTATCTCACACCCAATCTGGACGTGCAACCAAATAATGTGATGTAAAACTAGGATTCAAGTTTAGCGGCTGGACTCATTTCTTTAGAGTGTTCAACCTTCAAAGTGTCAGGAACATTCTTAGGACTGGAATCAGATGGTATGACATGTTCTGGAATAGGAACAATATCTGAGTGATTCTGAGACTTAGAGTCTATATGCTGTGGTAACAATTCTGGTACAGAAAGGAGGTGCCTGCAATTCCTCCTGTACTCTACACTCTCTGAATCTACAAGGTAGGACCTTGGCTTGGTATAAACACCTGTTATCTGTCCAATCTGGTCAAAACCTTTCGCTGTCTCACTGTCTTTCCTTCTTTTAATGGACGAAGAAATCTGCTCAATTTGTCATAACTGGACTTCTGGATAGAACACTTCTTGAACAATTGGGCTCTGATGGCCCTGTTGTTTTTATCTTTAGACCTCAATAAATTGGAACTAATAGGCAATTTTGTTCTGAATTGCATGGATAGAAGCCTCTGAGCAGTTGAGCTAAGTATATCATCATGGGGTATGTTTCTCAGATTAAGTAGATTCAAGAAGATATCAGTATTGTCATGCTTTGACCTTTCAAGTAAATGCTTTGCACTCTGTACTGCACGTTCAGCTAGTCCATTTGATTGTGGATATTCCGGACTACTAGTAACATGTACAAAGACACATTCTCTTGCAAATTTCTGAAATAACTGACTAGTAAATTGAGTACTATTGTCAGAAATAACTTTGTGTGGACTACCAAGGACTGAGAAATGACATTTCAACTTAGTCATAACAGTAGTGGATGTTAGATTAGGTAGTAAGTCAATCTCAAACCAGTTCGAATAAGAGTCTACCAATACTAAATAATGCTGATTGCACCATTGGAATATGTCAGTGGCAACTGTTGACCAACGTAGTTCAGGAACTTGTCTTAGCTGAAGTGGTTCTTTGCAAATGTGGTTTGGTACTATTGCATACTGAACAAGAAGAAAGTACTTTATCAATGTCTTTCACTAGTGAAGGTCAAAATACTACTTCTCTCACCCTTCTTTTGGTAGAGTCAGAATATGGGTGACCACAATGCAAAATCTGGATATATTCATGTTCAAAAGAAGCAGAAATAACAATTTTAGGACCTTTGAAAACAATGCCATCTTCCATCAACATCTCATCTCTGTAAGGAAAATAAGTTTGCACTTCGGGTAGTACACTAGATTGCTTTGTTGGCCATCCAACCTTAATGTAGTGAATGAGCTTTTGCAAAATTGGACCAGTCTTTGTATAATCTCTCAGCTCATCAAGTCTTGTGGTAGAAAAATTATGTACTGCCATCACATCAAAGTCAAAATTCTCTGTGTCAAACTGTTCCATTGTATTTCTGGGTAATCTGGATAAGGTATCAGCCAGATAAAGAAATTTGCCTTTTGTATAGACCATTTTGAAGTTGTACTTTTGCAATTTGAGCATCATTTTTTGCAATCTTCCTGGAGTGGAATGCATAGGCTTCTTTAGAATGGTAACTAGAGGCTGGTGATCAGTTTCAGTTTGAATAGCTCAACCATAGATATAATCACGAAACTTTGAACACGCAAATACTATTGCCAACAGTTCTTTCTCAGTTTGAGCATACTGCATCTGTATGAGTAAGTGTTCTAGATGCATAAGCTATTGGTCTGCCTTCCTGAAGAATAACTGCACCAAAGCCAAATTTTGAAGCATCACAGGAAAGAGTGACTGGTTTATTAACATCATAGTATCTTAATGTAGGTGGGGTGGCACTTTTCTGATTAAGGTGTTCAAATGCCTTCTGGTGCTGTTCCAACCAAGACCATGTGACATTTTTGTGCATTAGCTCTCTTAAAGGTGCTGTCAGCTCACTGAAGTCTGGTATAAACTTGCCTAGGTAGTTGACCATGCCTAGAAAATGTTGCAGAGCTTGAATATTATCTGGTGCGGACATCTCAAGAATGTCTGCTTGCTTAGATGGGTCTGGTCTTAAGCCAGTGCTGGTAAATAAACAACCTACATACATAACTTCTGGAAGTCTGAATTTGCACTTCAGAGGATTAAGCTTCAAGTTTACTTCATGTGCTCTGTCTAGAACTCTCTTTAGGTTTCTGCCATGCTCTGCTTCACCATTGCCTCCAACTAATAAATCATCTACTATTATGGAACAAGAATAACCTGAAAAAATTGCTAAATTGCACGCTGTAAGACTTCACTTGCAGAATTTATTCCAAATGGCATCCTGAGGAAACTATATCTCTCAAATGGGGTACTGAAAGTAGTCAGTAATGAGGATTCATGATCAAGCATCATTTGCCAAAATTTACTTTTTGCATCTAATACAGAAAAACAGTGTAATTTGGCATTAGGGCTGTGACATCTTTTGACTGTATGCATTGGATCATGTGGTCTCTAATGCTTTGTTCAAATCTCTTAGATCAATACATATTCTGATTTTGTCTGAGCCTTTCTTGTAGGCTGCTACCATTGACAACACCCATTTAGTTGGTTCTGTGACTGGACAAATCACACCTTGCTGCACCATTTTATCCAACTGAGCTTTGACTTTATCTTGCATAGCTACTGTAACTTTTCTTGTTGGTCAGACTACTGGGCTGACCTTTGGGTCTAACTTCATAGAATACACAACTGGAAGTTTCCCCAACTTGTCATCAAAAACATTGGCATATTCTGAGAAAATGGCTTCAAAAAAATTGGAACTAGGATATGTGCTTATATGATGAACATCTTTGGTAAAATAAAGCATATTCATTCTCAAACTGTCTCTAAGACCCAATAATGACTGCAGAGAGCTTTGAACTATGTAGAATAACAAGTTGTAACTGTTCCTGGCTAAATAAAATGAAAGTACCACTGAGCCTTCGGTTTGAATTTTTTCATCTCCATAAGCAACAAGTTTCACACTACTAGCCATATTGAGTTGGTCACTAGTTCTCACCTTAGCAAATGTATTTGCTGATATAACATTACACTTTGAACCAGTGTCTACTTTGAGCTCAGTGGATTTACCATTAATATGGACAGTACAAATCACTTTGTTCCTTGCAAATAAATTCACTGCGTCAACCCTTACACCATCTACATAGAAAGTAGACTGCTATAATTCTGCTTGATCAATTTGCTTTTTTGTGTGACCTCTCGTTGTAACTGTGTGAGGTTTACTTGATTTGCAAAACCTTTGAAAATGGTTCTATTTTTTACACTTCTGGCATTGCTGACCAACTGTTAAGCATTTTTCTCTTTTAGACTCATGATTTGCACCACAATTGCAACAGTTAACAATAAAGCTAGATTTGGGGTTTGCTGACTCACACTTGTACTGCACTGAGCACTTTGCTGATTCATCTTTGTACTGTACAGAGCATGCTCCTTTCTTAGAACTTGCTGGAAAACTACATGGTTTTCCTGGTGAACCAGCAGGGCCTGTGGCTGCCATGTGTTTAGGCCTGCTTCTGTTTGCCATGTGTTGCATGCTGTCTACATTTGCTCTGGAGCATGCTGAAATCATGCTCTTGTCATTTGCAAGCATACTTGTGTGCCTTTCCATAAATTCATGGATTTGACCAATCTCAATGGCTTTACTCAATGTTAAATTACTGTCACAAAGCAAAATCTTTCTCTCAGCAACACTAGTAATAACACACACAAGTCTGTCCTTTATCAGCTCATCTTTTAAGTCACCAAGCTGACATGTTTTAGCCTTGTTTTTCAGGTCAGTAATATAAGCTGCAAAAGTTTCCCCTGGTTTCTGATCTCTTGTGTAAAACAAATCCCCCTCTAATGTAATATTTGACTGGGGATGCACATTTCCCTGAATTTACTCTTCAAACACTCAGGGTTTTCCCTCTATTCAGCCTGTACAATAATATGATGATTTTCACCTTCTCCATCATATACTGATGATGCATACATAAATTAATACTCTCTTTCAATGGCCTCTGACCAAGCTAGGTTTAGCAAAAGAAATGCCCAGGTGCATGCATCTTTGTCGGCATAAGATGCTTGTATAAAAATATCATACTCTTGCTCAAATATCCTCTACAATATTTTGATCAAGTACAAGTGGTGAGGGATTTCCAAATTTTCCTGCCATATTAACACATAACAGTGAAGGATTTTTACAAATATGCACAAATACACACACATACACATATGCCAGAAATTTATGCCAGTTCTTGCAACTTTGCCCAATGGTACAACAAGCCTCTGAATGACTGAATTTTGAGAAATAAGTTTCTCAGGCACTTTAAAACCTTCAAAATTGTTGTATAGCAAAAGTCATTTATCATCATTTTAAAAAACATTTCAAATAACTGAACTGTGCGAATGACTTGGGCAGAAGAAGCCCATAGTAAGAAACATTTTGAAGTAACTGCACTTTGCAATTAGACAGTATACAATGCACTTAAACTTCTCCAAAATTATGGTATCTTGCTAGATAATTCTTTACGGTGCAAAAAACATTCCGTAATGGCAACACTTTGCAAATAGACACACCCAGCACAAGAAACTTTTCAACATGGCTGTATTTGATTGCACTTTACAAAATAGTTGCACTGCACACAAACTCTTCAGAATACATGCACAGTAATAAGCACACATTATAAGCACTTTTACACACTTTGAGATACTTCGAATAACTCTAGTTATGCCCTTGATACAATATGAAGTCTTAGTTATGCCAAAACACAACACTTTACCAAAAAGCATGCAGTCGCCTTGCTTTATTTATGCTTAATGTGACCTTTTTTCCTACCCTTGTTATACTTGTTTTGCTCATTTAATCTCTTTTCATGCCCATTGTACTTTTCTTGCACTCATTTTACTCTAAGCATGCCAATTTTGCTTTAAACACATTTGCTTTGCTTTAAACATATTCATTTTGCTTTAAATATGGTTTGTTTTGCTTTAAACGCATTCATTTTGCTTTAAACATATTTGTTTTGTCAGATATCTTAATCTTAAACATTTAGCTTAATTAATAACCCTTTTGTGCCTCTCACTTGTTTAATAATGTGGTTTGTATCCTTGTAATGCTTTGTTTTATCTCTGTTATAAAGTAAACTGTTCATGCAAGTTTTCATTACCTTTGGTTATTTTCTGGCTCTTTTTCATCCTCAATTTTCTTAGTCTGCCTTCACTGTTATCTCTGCACCTCCTGGCTCCAAATATCAATCTCTGAGATCCCCATTCTGACAGCATGTCACTCATCTTGTCTTAATATAATAGATGAGACTTCATGTGTTCTGTTCAAGCAGCTTTATTATGTACAAACACATTACAGTATAGCTATTAACTTTAACTCAGGTTACTTATATACAAACTAACTACATTCATTCTCACATGCTTACTCTCTGTCTGCATTTTCAAAATGGCACTAGACAGAACAGGTGCCCGGTATTTATATGTGCATGTTCATCATTTGCTATGCTTCTTAAAGACACATACACAATGTGGTCTACATCTGGGATCTTGGTACTCATGTAGATAGTAACCTAGCCTTCAAAAAACATCTGTCAAAGGTAATAAGAAAAATATTCTATAGTGCTCAACTTATAAGCAATGGCATGGCATCTAGGTTAAGAGAGGTCATCATACCACTGATAAAACCTATCATAGAGTATAATGCCCTTTTTGGTATGTACTTGACAAGACACATGCAGCAAATGGAACATGCACAGAGGTTCTTTACAAAAATAATACATGGAGTAAACCCACATGCCTACAATGATTGTCTCAAAGCTCTGTCTCTCTACTTGGTATCATACACACTTATGAGAGGTGATCTTTGCCTGGCATACAAGACATCCCTGGACCCTGTTTTGATGAATCTTTTGCACATCCACAAAACAAACAGCATCAGAACTACTAGATCGAAAGACCTAAAGTTTGCTTGCAACATAAATAGGACATGTTGGAGAGACAGATATTTTTCCCTGAGAATTCCTATTTTCTGGAACAGGTACCACATCCTTGTAAAGCAGAGGTCTTCCTTATCTCTATTTAAGCACCACATGGACCAATGGATGGCTAATCAGAAATTTTCCCCTGCTCTGGCTCCTATGTTTCTGATGGACAGAGGCAGTCAGTAAATCATCTCATAAACCAAACATAAAACAAATGTGTGGGTCACATTTGGATTGTACTGCTAGGCTTTTAAGGGCCCTAGTGTTCATTAGCCTAGTATACACATATGAACCTATGAACCTGTGAAAACAAATTCCAAAAAAAACATTAAAGTTTTGTGGTTATATTTCAAAACTCTGCGTTTGTCTTAGCACAATTAATTAAAGTCTTCTTTAGAGCTACAGAGTTAAAAATCAGTTTAAATACTAAGATATAAAAATCATGTAATTTAAAGACCAATTGTGAGTCAGATTTGTTAAAATATATACCCTTATACCTTTTAATTCATCTCAAAGGCCATAGATCAAGGTACCCCTTGATATTAATGTGTATATTAAGTCAAGAAGGATAACTACCTTGTAAAAACAGTTGTCAGTTTGTTTCTTTACCTCCAACATTGATTTGAAATCTCTTCTCATATTACTAATCACTTTATTTGACACAATAAACAAAACATTTTTCAAAACTTACGTAAGATAGAGTATGTTTAAATAAATGTTTGTTTTTTAATAGCTGTTACATTTTCATAAATTCTATGTCTTAGTTGATGTCTAGTTTTGCAGACATAGAATGTTTCCCATTTGGAACATACTGCCAGATAAACTACAGAAGAACTATTACATTCAAAATAACGTGACAGCTAAAATGCTATCCCAACTAAGAGCCATTATATATGTGCTCACCTAAATGTACCTACAGTAGAAACAAATATTCACTTAACATCCTTTCTTTCAACTCTTTTGACTAAATCTCTCCTCATATTTATTATAGCTTAGAGCACTACAGATGCAATATTTGCTCTGAGAGTGTTGTTGGAGAAATACAGAGAAGGTCAGAAGGAGTTGCATTGTGTCTTTGTGGACTTAGAGAAAGCATATGACAGGGTGCCTAGAGAGGAGTTGTGGTATTGTATGAGGAAGTCAGGAGTAGCAGAGAAGTATGTAAGAGTGGTACAGGATATGTACAAGGGTAGTGTGACATTGGTGAGGACTGCGGTGGGAGTGACAGATACGTTTAAGGTGGAGGTGGGATTACATCAAGGATCAGCTCTGAGCCCTTTCTTATTTGCAGTGGTGATGGACAGGTTGACAGATGAGATTAGACAGGAGGCCCCGTGGACTATGATGTTTGCAGATGACATTGTGATATGTAGTGAAAGTAGGGACCAGGTTGAGGAGACCCTGGAGAGGTGGAGATATGCTTTAGAGAGGAGAGGAATGAAGGTCAGCATGGCTAAAACAGAATATATGTGTGTAAATGAGAGGGATGGTAGAGGAATGGTGAGTATGCAGGGAGTAGAATTGTCAAAGGTGGATGAGTTTAAATACTTTGGATCAACAGTTGAGAATAATGGTGAGTGTGGAAGAAGTGAAGAAGAGAGAAGAGGCAGGGTGGGGTGAGTGGAGAAGAGTGTCAGGAGTGATTTGTGACAGACGGTTACCAGGAAGAGTGAAAGGGAAGGTCTACAAGAGGGTAGTGAGACCAGTTATGTTATATGGGTTGGAGATGGTAGCATTGTCGAAAAGGCAGGAGTCAGAGCTGGATGTGGCAGAGTTAAAGATGTTAAGATTTGCACTGGGTGTGACTAGGATGGACAGGATTAGGAATCAATATATTAGAGGGTCAGTTCAGGTTGGACAGTTTGGAGACAAAGCAAGAGAGGCGAGATTGCGTTGGTTTGGACATGTGCTGAGGAGGGATGCTGGGTATATTGGGAAAAGGATGCTAAGGATGGAGCTGCCAGGTAAGAGGAAAAGAGGAAGGCCTAAGATAAGGTTTATGGATGTGGTGAGAGAGGACATGCAGGCGGTTGGTGTGAAAGAGCATGATGCAGAGGACAGGAAGAAATAGAAACAGATGATCCGCTGTGGCGACCCCTAACAGGAACAGCCGAAAGAAGATGATGATTGTGTTCAAAAAGGGATTTTAAACTTTTTCTTTTGTAAGTGAACTTAAATTTAGAACCACTACATTTACTCAATCCTTTTTTGCCTAACGTACACTTACAGTTTGCATTCATAATGTGAAGAATTGAACTAGAATCTATACTTTACAAAATAGGCATTACAAGGAAATTCTTATAGTAAGTGTATGTACTGTTGTTTCTCAATGTGACTCCATGTGTCAAAATAGGTTTCAGCTTACTGGGCCTTCCTGTTTTGATGTCTCACAAAGCATTTTCTAAGATAGCGTGTATATATATATATATATATATATATATATATATATATATATATATATATATGGTTCCCCTTCAGAAGGTCAAACAGCTGAAATCTCGAAATGCATATGGTTGAGACCATATGCTTGAAATTTCAGAAGCTCGACCTTCTGAATGGGGATCAACATACAGCGCAGAACAGGAGATTTCCCTTTCTGCCCTGTAGTGTGATCTCGGAGTTAGAATAAATAAGTAGTGGGGAGTGTGGGGGGTGCAGGGGGGCTTGACCCCCTGCAGAAACACTGTTTTGTGCTTTATTGCTTTTTTTTTCTTTCCCTTTCAGAAGGTCGAGCTTCTGAAATTCGAGCATATGACTTCAGCTATATGCGTTTCGAGATTTCAGCCATATATATATTTACACCAAAGGAGAGCCTATCAAAAAATTTGCAGGAAAAGTTTACAACTGAAAATTCTATTTATGTTCTGACATTGTCTACATAAAAGACAAGAAAGATGTGTTCTGGATAAATGGATTAATACATTCATTTAAAGTATCTGAGTTCCATTTGCATATAAAAATAAATAATCAATATAATGTATATAAAATGAACCTTCTTTAGATAAAGTGTTGGTATATAAAATATTTTTCCCCAATTGGATAACATAATGTTTGCAAACATTGTTCCCAACACTGTCTGTATTGCTACACCTGAAATTTATTTATAAAAGAACATTTCAAAAATAAAACTAGTACTTTCCATATTCAATTGGGTACATAAAATGAAATGTAGCGCTAATGTATACAAACAATATCAGCAATCTTACAAATAAAACTATCATTATTCAGGTTTTCAAAAGCAGAACTCTTTGAAAACTCACACAAATTAAGGCTTAAACGTTGGAGAATTAATTTGTAGTAATCATTGTACTTTTCAATATGTCATCCACTTACATTCCTAATGGTTTGGTCTTTGAAGCTGAGTCTGACACTATCAGCCTAGAGCACTTTTTTTTCAATTTATGGGTATACCAAAAAACTGCCTCAATCCTTAAAAAAGAACATATAAAAATAATATAACATCATAAACAGAGGCATCTGATATTTTTTTCAAACAGTTATATATATGCTTGTAAGCCTCTATCATTTCATTCCAATAAACTTTGTTTTAAAACTTTGTGTTGGATAAATGTGTGTCAATAGCTACAACATCATTTTGCTGTTCCATTATTGCAACCCTTCCTCCTCTATTCACTTTCATAAGCCTTAAAGGTCCATCTTCTGTCTGCTTTAGAAATTAGTCATTTCTTTAAGCAATACATTGTAATAGCAGTTGACAGGACGTTTATGTAAAATACTGATAATTTCCAAGGAACAGGCATTTTCAATTACCTTTAAAGTGATATATTTGTGGATTAAATGTACTCTTAAGGTAAATAAGAATTCCTTTCTAATTCTTCACAAGAGCATTATTTGAGAATGAAAGCTAAAATTGAGTCTATAAGTATAGAATTTTAAATCAGGGAACATTTTAGTGAGATTGGGAGAAGTTGGCAGCAAAAAAAGAAAAGCCTTTTCAAATTAAATTTTAACATGCTAAATTTCTAGATGTCCAATGTATAAAGGAATTTTTGAGTTACTTATGCAATATTAGGACATTGCAGTTTTTACTCATCAGTAATCTCCTTCCACCTTCCTAAAGAAACAAATTGTAGCACTCTCTTCGCATGCTTGCCTGGACCTTTGGTATGTGCACAGAAAGACCAACAACTGAGAAATATTAATAAGTATAATCTTTTATCACTTTCAGTGCTTGATAAAGGTAATTATTATCACAAGTAGTGAGATGAAGAGATCACTGAATAGCTATGCAGTGCACTATTGTAATGTAGTAGCCAATTTAAAAGGAAGCACTGTGGCTGTTGCGGTGGTACGGCGGTAGGTTTGTTACCTCACAGCAAGAGGTTATCCCGTTTGATTCTCGGCTTGGCTTGGGAGTGCCTTCTGTGTGGAGTCTGCATGTCCTCCCCACGGTTGGGTAGTGTTCGAAAGACATGCATGCGTAAATGGGCATGCCTTAGTTGAAAGTTGGGCGTCGAGCTGGCACCTCGGTGTTTCGTAAAAAAATCTACTGCCAATCATTAGTGGACCGGAGTTCTGCTGTGGCGACCCCCTTACCAGGAAAAAGCTGAAAGACAAACAACAACAACTGCAGTTGTTATAAAGAATACTTATTTGTGTTAAATAAAGAAGGGTGGGAGATGATGCTATTATATATGGAAGAAGAGACATTAAATGAAATAAGCAGTTTTGATTATAATATTTATAGGAAATTAGCACTATTTACTATGTTTAACAAAATAATATAAAAACAAAGGCTTAATGACAGGATGGCAGGATGAATAGGAGAAACTGTTATAGCTGAGAGTGGCATACATATGAGAAATTAAACAGAGTGGAGTAAAATGTTAAAAGCAAATGTGCAGTAAATGTATTTGTAATGAGAATACAGCAAGTTGTCTATGTTGTACTTAAATGAGTACAATTTTTTATTAATTTTTGGAAACATCATAAGTTAAGAACACCCAAAACTACCTAAATTAATGTTTGAAATATATGTTCTCATTTATGATTGTAGAAGATGACAACTGAACATGATATGTGAATTTCTGACAAATATGCAAGCAGTATTTAGGTCTATGTCATTGAACATGGTTGGATCTTTGCAGGCAATAAAGAACAGATTTTCTGATGAATTGTTACACCTTAGAACGGTTCCAGTATAGCTGGCAATCATGAGGAGAGTCACATGGACCTCCATATTTGTGGATTCTCTTTCCAACATCTTATATCACCAAATGCTTCACTGGGTCATAAATCTAAATAAAATGAGATGGACAGTTACTGATACCTTTTGTTATGGAAATATAGCATTCACAACATTCGTCCTCATCCTGAAAGAAGAATGTTGCCATCTCATGAGTTTTAAAGAGTTCAGTCATAGATAGCATTTTATGTTTTCTTTTCTCATTTCTGTCTATCTAATATATGTTGTATGCATACTTTATTTTGTATTAAAGTAATTTAGTCTGACATGATAACAGTAAAACTTTTTAAACCGTCAATATTACTGAGGCTGTGAAAGAATTCATTGCTAAATAATCAGTTTATAATCTGGCTTTAGTGATATTCATTCTTCAGAAAACATGCATGGAAAATTAAAAAAATTATACAACCTCGGGTCCCTATTTGTTCACTGAAAATTCAGTTCAGTGAATGGCATTTTCGGTGCACTCCTCTTCGCTTCTGACCTTCAAATATTGGTCAAAATATTCTATTCATAGTTTCATAGTTTCATAGTTTAGTACTAGGCTATCTGCCCTGGGGCATTTGTAAGCCTAGCCATAGTGATGTGGCATTTGCCACCCCATGAAATGGTACAAAAATGTACAGAATAAATTTAGAATACTGTGTCTAGTAGTGACACAATGAAGGTCCCCCTTATATAATATAATTAGTTTACTGTGCCATTGTCTAGCAGTGACACAGATGTGAACGATCTCCCATCCACTCATCAAGATTTCTCTTGAAGAGAGTCAGTGAGGGGCTCTGCCTAATATGAACTGGGATCCTGTTCCAAAGCATGGGAAGCCTCTGGGTTATGAATCTATCCCTCCAGCTTGTCCTATTCATACTTGTGCCGAGGTTTAAGTCTTTAGCTCTCGTGGTCCTGATGGACTTGGATTTTTTGAGGTGGAGCATGTCCATCAGATCCTGATTGGACATGGCCTTGTACGTCAGGCAGAGATCACCTCTGAGCAGGCGGTATGATACTGAATAGAGCTGAAGCTTCTTAAGTCTGGCAGAATAAGACATATGTTGGAGACCCTTGATCCTCTTGGTGAGGTACTTTTGTGGTCTCTCCAGCTGTTGCAAATGCCGGGTGAGGTACATACCAAATGGGGCATTGTACTTAATCATGGGTCTGATGAGGGAGGAGTATAGGGGTACAATGACATCCTTGGATCTGGATGTGAATCCCTTCATGATAAGGTGTGCAAGGTAGAATGTCTTTCTAACCACTTTGGCAACGTGGGTGTCAAATGAGAGGTCACTGTCGACTTGGGTCCCTAGGTCTCTGATTACTTTTTCAGTACTCAGTGGGTTGCTGTCTATGTGATAATTTGTGGGTACTTTGTTTTTCCCAAAGGGGATGACTATACATTTTTTGGCATTTAGTTTAAGGCCGTGACTCCGGCACCAGTTGTCCGTTTCTGTGAGGCCCTTTTGTAGGATGTGTGTGTCTGCTGGTGTATCGACTATGGCGCCTAGTTTGCAGTCATCTGCGAACTTTGTCAGCCACAGCCCTCCCGTGTTTGCTTTAACATCTGAGAAATAAATGCCGAACTATTCTTCTATGAGGATTCATTATATAAATTATACATCATATTTTTATTAATTAATATGCTGTACAACTTACAGTTAGATCATACTTCTAGTGCCTTCCTTCATAGATAATTGTTTTTCTCTTCTTCATTTCTTTCATATTCCATTATATAACATAACCATAATTACATGGGATAACATAATTTTCATCTGTTATTAATAACAGAGAGAGAGGATTGTTGGTTTCATTGATGTAAAAAAAGGGAATGATATTTATAACTTTAGTGATCATGATTGGATTAAATATAATCATGTTTGGATTAAATCCATTACTTAAGATTCAGAAGGATTCTCTCTGCCTGCCCTAATTGGTCAGTGCAGGCTATTAAAATACATGGATAGAGAAAATTTCCAATTCAGAGACAGTAAAGCAACACAGAGAAACACCTCATTAGCAGCTCATTACCATGACTCTAAATCATCATGTTGTCAGACCTGACTGCATGAGTGTTTTCCCTACCAGAAAATGCATTATATTAGCATAGGCACCCCACCACGCACTTGCGCATGCACGTGCACACACACACACACACACACACACACACACACACACACACACACACACACACACACACACATCCAAGCATACATTCACAGAAACACATCTTAATTCTCCAAAACACACACACACACACACACACACACACACACACACACACACACACACACACACACACACACACACACACACACACACACACACACACACACACACACACACACACACACACACACACACACACACACACACACACACACACACACACACACACACACACACACACACACACACACACACACACACACACACACACACACACACACACACACACACACACACACACACACACACACACACACACATACTTTCCTATTCAGAGAATATTCCCATAGGAGTGAATGGGTGAATGCCATCAAAAGACAGAGTTCCTCATACAGAAAAATTTAACTTGATAGAATGATGTGAATCACTCTTCCAAGTTAATTGCGAGTTAATCATTAATTGTGACTATTTCCATGGGAAGCACATGTCTAATTTGCATTAACTGCTCCTGCTGTCCTGCTGACTGCTGCATTAGCACGTAGCTTTCCAAGCAAAGCTGCTATCTGTATCATGACACACACAGGAGGAAACATAATAGTAGCACAGACTCTAAATTAGAAAGGTTTACCTTGATGTAGAAACCTTCCAAGATAACATTTTCACATTTAAATTCCATGGGCTTATGTCTGTTGAGGTTTTCATACTATGGTTTAGTTATATATCTGCTTAATTCAGCTCCTTTGTTTTACCTCTGTTTTACTATGTACACTACTTTACTCCCTCTTCATCTCATCTCTCTCTCTCTATCTTTCTTATTCTTATTTTCTCTTTCTGCTTATTTAATTGTTGTTCAAAATATGGCTGTCTGTAAAATACAGACTTTATTTACTTGAATACTGTAAAGAAGGAGCACTCAACTCTCCTTGTTAATAAGGAGAAATTAATCGTAGGAACTAAACAGCCTATAATTGCAAAGTACTTTGCTAAGATAAGGGAAAACAGCTCTTGTACTTTACAAAAAATGCACCAAACTAGGCATGGCCAAGGGTCATCTTCCGGTGATTTCTCCTGTCCACATGGTGAATTTGGGCATACTGGGGCAATGCAGCAATTGCCTCATGTACACAGACAACCCTCTCCTCCTACCACCCAACATTACAACCTGCGAGAGATGCACTTACATAGCCAAAATAGAAGCAAAGCTCTTTCCACCCAAGATTGTGCTAGACAGTCAAGAGGAGAAGGTTAACACCTGCACTACACCTCAAGCAACATATAGCCCTTCAAGCCACAGTTTTAGAAAAAATAAATTGTTCTTGGCATAATATTTTAAACATCAAACAAGCTTTGATATATAAGGAAGCTATGTATATTTTAAAATTTAATACTATGTACCCACAAGGTCTTAATGAAGACTTAAATTGGAGAGTATTTATTTAAATTGGATTATTACTAATTGATTTATTGATTTATTGTTTTACTAATTAATTTTGTATATATAAATGAAGTGTGTTATTATGTTCTTTACTCCTTGAAGGCTAAGGCCGTGACGTCAGAGGAATAAATTTGCTTTTTTCTGTGGATTTGTGGATTATTGAGAGTTGTTTTCCATTTTCATTTGGTAGTTCTCTG
Organism: Protopterus annectens; assembly: GCF_019279795.1. Taxonomy (NCBI): domain Eukaryota; kingdom Metazoa; phylum Chordata; order Ceratodontiformes; family Protopteridae; genus Protopterus; species Protopterus annectens. Next base: position 1,200,763,754 of record NC_056747.1, on the reverse strand, counting down.
GTTGTTCGTATATTTATGGCTAGTGATCCACAACTCCATTTGCCTCGCATTTTTAGAGAGACTGTGGATGGTACACAAATATCGTTGGATAATTTTTAAGCTACTACTTCGGATCGTACTGAAAGAATTTTCGGCACACAGAAATGTGACTGGTAACATTTCCAATGTTTGGGATAAATGGGAGGATGATAGGAAGAAACGTTTCCCTAATCCCTTTAATAGTGTGGGACGCAAATTACCTTCTTCTATCAGCAACGAAAGTAAGTCTCTGTTTAATGAGTTAGAAAAGAATATGTGGAAAGAAACAGCTATGTACTTTAACATCTGTGGCTTACAAAAGTATGTTGATTTGGAAATAACACCTAGGGGGTTAAGAGTGTACAAAGATCCAACTACCCCTTTTGATTTGCTAAAAGATACAGATATTGCTTTCCATAAATGCTGGGTTACATCTGCTCATAAATGTGTTTCTGAATGGGTACAGATTTTGATTGAGCATGATAGAATTAAACAGCGTGAACTGGGTGTAGAAATAAAGAGACTTTGTGAAAATCTTACTGTCTGCACTTCTGCTCCAACTATGGATGATTTTTTGAGTGGTATGAATGAGAAATTAAAAGATTATGAGACTTTGTTGCTTGGAAGAAAAAAAAAAGGTAAACTATTGAGGGACTTACGTGATTATGAGAACAATAAGGCTTTTTTGTCTAGAGCCAATCGTAAGAAGCCACGTCATCGGGTGCGTTTTCAAAATGACTATGGAAGTGAAGGCAATCATAATTCTTCGTTTTCAGTGTCTGAAGGGGGTTATACCTCTTATGAAGAGATAGACAATATCAATACAGATTTTCCTACATTACTGAAGCCCCAACAATCTGAGAGATTTCACCAAACTTTTCGTGGAGAGACGAGCAATGCCCGTGGAGGTTTTCAGGGGAGAAAACGCCAGAGGGATGTACAAGGTTCGTCACAAAGAGAACAATTTCCACAAGGCGATTATAAAAGAGGTAGATGGTGATGTTTTTTCTTTACCTCTAAATGCAAATTATGTTATTAATTTGTCGGGACAATCTTTCACTGACATGGAGTTATCTGTTCTTAATAGGGGACTGAAGTTTATTCCAACTGTAGTATCGTGCATGCATGATATGAAAAGGGATATTTACAGATTTGGTAGGAAGCTTCATTTAAAAAGTTTTTTCTATAATAATGCTAATGTTGTTTCTTCTTTAGATAGTTTTAATTCCTCATAGTTTTCATACATGTGTATCTGAAGATATATACGATGCGTATTTTAAATTTGACACTAATTGCATTAAGCAAGATAGTAATTTTGTTCTTCCAGTTTTAAATAATGATGTCATGCATTTTGTTAATCTATTAAATTTCTCTACTGAATATGCATTTGAAGAATATATGAAACATAGAGCTAATATACAGTATAATTTATGTTTTAATGAATGGAAGGCTTTACTAAAATTGAGTAAAATGAATGAAATTGTTTTTAAGCCATCTGATAAAGGCAACAAGCTTGTTGTTATGCATTATTCTCAATATTTCAGAATGTGTATTGAACATTTAAATGATGAAAATGTTTATGAAAAGGCAGGTCATACTTCATATAACCATGCTTTAAAGGAATATGATGAGTTACTTGAGAAGGGTGAAAGGTTAGGCTATTTTTCCTATATGGATTTAAAGAAAAAATTTAGTAGAGAAGGTTGTAAAATGGCTAACTTTTATTGTTTTCCCAAAATACACAAAAGTTTAACAACACCTCCAGGGAGACCCATTGTCTCAGGATGCAATTATTTTTTGCACAATTTGGGTCTTTTTTTACATAATTTTTTATTAGCTAAGGTTAAAACTTTACCTTCATATATTACTGATGTTTTTGATTTTTTTAGAAAAAATTAATGAAGTTAAATGGAATGAGTAAATGTATTGGATTACCATCTATGTTAAAAGCCTCTATACAAATATTAGTCATCAGTTTGGTATGGAGGCTGTTAGATTTTTTCTAGGGGATTATCCTGTTACAGAGTATATTTTAGAGCTTAATCATTTTTCTTTGACTAATAATTTTTTCGAATTTGATAATTGTTTGTATCGACAAAAACGAGGTACAGCCATGGGGGCAGCTTTTGCCCCCATGTATGCAAATTTAGCTATGGGTTTATTTGAATCAGAATTTTTATACAGAAAATATTTTTTTCAGAATCATGTTATTAAATATTTTAGGTTTGTGGATGATTTAATTTTTTTGGTAGAAGGTGATGAAACTTTAGTGGATAATTTTATTTTAGACCTAAATAGAAACAGGTTCTCTTTGGAATTTGATGGGTTGAAAAAAGGTACATCTATTCCTTTTCTTGATATTATTTTGAATATTGTTGTTGGAAAGAGTCTAGTAACTTCTGTTAATAGGAAGTTTGATGGTGGTACACAGTATGTGCATGGCACTAGTTGTCATCCTCCACATACGTTGGAAGCTTTGCCATATAGTGAAATTCTCAGGATTTCTAGATTATGTAATAGTGAAGTTGTTTTCAATAAGGAATTGAATTTATTAATGCATAATTTTAGCCAAAGGGGTTATAATAAGCAAGTTATACAAAATAGTTATAATAGGTTTTGTGGTTATAGATATAAAAAAAATGTTAACAAAGCTTATACTAGGTGTTCAGATGTGCCAAATGGTAAAGTTAATCTGAGGGACATTTTATACTTTGTTTCAACCTATAGTTGTTTTAGTGGGGAAATGGTTAGGTTAGTTAATCATTATTGGAATTATTTTAGTTCCCTACACAATGTGTCTTTATGGCTGGATGTTGATTTACGATTTTCATACAAAAGAGGTAGGAATATAAAAGATTTTTTAGTAAAGAGCAGATTTGAGATGCCTGTGGTTAGTTTACAACGTAGTTTATTTTTCAGTGGTACTTTGAAGTGTGGGAAATGCAAAGCCTGTAGTTCTGTGGTTAATAAATTTTCCCATATTAATAATGTTAGATTTAATACTCTTGGTGTTTTCAGCTGTAACTCAGAGGGGGTGATTTATGCCCTTAAATGTCCGTGTAAGAAATTCTATATTGGTGAGACCAAACGGTCATTTAAAGTTAGGCTGTTGGAACTCGCCAGAGACATTATTAATAATAGAGAAGCAAGTTCTGTAGCTGTACATTTTAGGGACTTTCATAATAGTAAAAATGAAGAACTTCAAGCCACAGTTTTAGAAAAAATAAATTGTTCTTGGCATAATATTTTAAACATCAAACAAGCTTTGATATATAAGGAAGCTATGTATATTTTAAAATTTAATACTATGTACCCGCAATGTCATAATGAAGACTTAAATTGGAGAGTATTTATTTAAATTGGATTATTACTAATTGATTTATTGATTTATTGTTTTACTAATTAATTTTGTATATATAAATGAAGTGTGTTATTATGTTCTTTACTCCTTGAAGGCTAAGGCTGAGACGTCAGAGGAATAAATTTGCTTTTTTCTGTGGATTTGTGGATTATTGAGAGTTGTTTTCCATTTTCATTTGGTAGTTCTCTGGTTGTTCGTATATAGCCCTTCTAAACCTACACCACCAACACCCTCACATAGCAACACTAAACCGTTATATGTGGAGGCCCTTAACAGTAACCTGCCCAAGCAACAAGGACCTCCGAAGCTGAAATGCAAACACCAATCACAACCAAAGTGTCATATAGCTCACAACACCAGTGTGCCACCCAACAACAGCCCCTAAGGCAAGACAACATAACTAGCACTTTAGTAATAGGTGACTCTATAGTTAGGCACACTGATGTCCCACTCACCAGGCTGAACAAGGAGAAAATTACTGTCAGCTGACTGTTTGGGTGCCAGGATCCACTACATAATGCATGCACTCAAGTCACTCCACAACAAGTACAAATATGACTCTGTCATTGTCCATGTTGGAGTGAATGACTTGAGACGTACCTCCCTGGAATACATGAAAAAAGACATGGAAGAGCTCTCAGATCACGTGGCCCAGGCAGGTATGACCCTAGCCCTGACTAGCATCCTGCCTTCTCCCATAATGATACCACAATATAAGGATAAAATGACTGACTTCAACAATTGGCTAAACTTCTGGTGTCATTCAAAGGGGATCCAGTACCAGTCTGCCTGGGATCACATGATCGACAGACCACAATGCTTTGCCAGAGATGGTCTGCACCTGTCACCCCTGGGATTCAGGTTACTGGCTAAGGCTCTTGCCACCACTATAGTGCCTTTTTAGGCAAAGTTCAAAGGACAAAACCACCACCTTAACAGGTACAAGCATGCAAAATCTGAAGGTAATGCTATTCAATGCTAGAAGTCTAAACCTCAAAATGCACTCTCTCGAGGCACTCCTAAAAATGGAGAACATCAGTATCTGTGCAGTAACTGAGACCTGGTTCAAGGCTCCAGAGAGCATCCCTGCAGTACCAGGCTACAACTCTTACCACACGTTTTGACCAGTGAAACAGGACCAAAACACTAAAGGTGGAGGAGTGTCCATATTTACCAAGGATATTCACACCACCAGCCTAGTTGCACAACACAATGCATCTGAAATTCTCCAGATGCAACTAACACTAGGTAAGACTGCAATCCAAATTGTAGCTTGCTACAGATCCCCACCATGCCCCAAGATTCTCACTATATCTTTCTAAAATACTGGAAAATATTAAGATACAACCAAACACCCTAATATTGGGTGATTTCAACTACCCTGCCATTAACTGAGAAAACTACTCATGTACCAATACATTTGTCCAAAGGTTCTTGGAATTCATAAATTCCAATGCCCTGGATCAGGTAATCCATAGTCCCACCAGGGGCTCCAATATCCTTGACCTGGTCATTGCCAACATGGAAATCGATGCTCCACACCTATGGTCACCTCCTCATTTGTCTGACCATAAGCTAATCACCCTTGACATCCACATCTCTCCCCCACCCCCCCAGTAAGGAAACCTCTGTAAAAAAACTTCTCCAAAGCCAGCTTCATGCTACTCAGGTCAGAAGTGACAAACTTCGTGACACCCATGCAGATGGGAACTGACAGTTCGACTGCTGAATCCTACACTAAGGCACTGTACGAGCACATCCACTCGTGCACGAATCATGCCATCCCAAATAGAACCAAGACACTCTCCTCCAACAAAAGGAAGCCAATCTGGTGGTCCCCTGCCATAAACAAACTTTACAACAAAAGGAAGAAACTGTTGCAGAAAAGGGGAAAAATCCCAGGATGCAAAAAAACTCCCTTACCAGCCTCAGTAAAAAGCTGAGATCCCTCATAAAATCCTCCAAAGCTAGTTACGAAAATAAAATTGCCAAAGATTCCAAAGGCAACCACAAGGCATTCTATAGCTATGTCTAGAATCTAAATGGCAATGCTCAGACCTGCTCTGAGCTACAACAGAATGGCATTAAATATACTGATCCCAAGGATATTACCAATATCCTGGCAGATTGATTCAGTGCCAACTCCACCCCCCTCTCAGCCTCTAAAGGGTCCATCTCAATACAGAAAGATTGCCAAATTTCAGTAATAATGGCCACACAGGTAAAAACCACACCCTCCAAAGCTAAGAATACAGCATTCATGGGACCAGACGACATCCCGTTCTGTGTACTACATGAACTACAAAATGAACTGGCACCTCACCTAAGTGTCATTTTTAATCATAGCCTCACCTCAGGCTTCATGCCCACTGAGTGGCGCACAGCTACAGTTATCCCACTCCACAAGGGGGGATCCACCTTGGATCCTGGGAACTACTGCCCCATTAGTCTGATGAGCCTGATCTGCAAGGCCATGGAACGTATTATCATGGAACTTATAAACAAAGACATTGGCAACCTTCAAACACTGAACCCCACCCAGTTTGGGTTTGTGAAGGGCCAATCTTGTCTCCTGAACCTGATTGACTTCTTTGAATCATTCTCCAGTGCTGTGGATGAGGGTAAGGTGGTCCACACAGCCTATCTGGACCTTGCCAAGGCCTTCAACACCATCCCCCACTCTGGAATCATAGATAAACTTACTAAGCTGGGCATAAATCCCTACATCACACGATGGGTTGCCAACTGGCTTACTGACAGAACCCAGACTGTGAAAGTAGCCGACTCCAAATCCAGCTTTGAATCAGTAACCAGGAAAAATATGTGCACCAAAGCCAAAAAGACAAACCAAAAACAGGCAAATGTTGCTGATGGTCAATAAAAGCCAGAGAAGAACTTAGTATACACAAAACTTTATTCTACGCTTTCGTCAAGAATGACTTCTTCAGAATACAAAATCACAAAAAAATCTCTCTTCCTATATATAGACTAACGAATAAATCAATTAAATAAAAAACAATTAAATAATTAAATAAATAATTGCTCAATTAAATCCATCCTGCATAATTAAGTCAAAAAAGTATATATATATATATATATATATATATATATATATATATATATATATATATATATATTTATTTATTTATTTATATATAAATGTGTACATTTCACACAAAAAAAAATTTTAAATACATTAAGTAAATAAATAATTATGAACAAAATACAATGTAAATATTGAATCACCCTCCAGGGATCTAAACCTTGTTATCACAATGAACAAAACATGCTGCAGAGATAGGTTCCTGACCCAGAGACTCCCCAGACTCTGGAATAGACTGCCCATACATGTCTTCCTCTTTGGCCCTCTTCAAAAGGAACCTTAACGATTGGATGGGAGATAGGAAATTCACCCCAGGGATCACATCAGTCACCCTGCTAGACAGGGGTCCAGAGAAGTAAATATTGTGGGAAGAAATACCCAGGGAATTGTTATGGCTAGGCTTGTTTAGGCCCTAGGGCCGATAGCCTAGTACCAACCTATGAACCTATGAACCTATAAAGGTACTATAACAAACATGAAAGTAAGATAGGATATGAAGCATTATGCACATTCCAATTTCTTCACATTCGTGTTTTACAAGCCTTTCTTACTCTACTATATATTATCTTCTGTTAGAATTTGTTATATTCCTCTAAACTTTTATTAGTGTAAATATAAGTATATCTTTAAGTATTAACCAAGCTATATATATAGATATATATATATATATATATATATATATATATATATATGTATATGTTGCCCTTGAATATAGACAGGGATGAGCTTTGCTTTATGTGGATGGGGAGTCTATTCCTCAGCATCTATATCCTGCAGGATATACTGTTCTGTTGATGTTGCAGAAAAGGTTTAGAACCCTACACCAAATATTTCTGATGCCATGTGACTTCTGATGTGCTGTAAATCCATCAGTAATGGGTCTGAGGATGTCTTGTATGTCAGACACAGGTCACCTCTTAGCAGTCTGTAGGACTGTAGGATACCAAGTATAATGAAGAGGTCTTTAATTCAGTCGATGTAGGACACATTGTTTAGGCATTATATCCTTTTAGTAAGGTATCTGTGTGGACATTCCAGTTGTTGCATGTGGCTGGACTGATACATGCCACAGTGGGCATTATATTCAATGACTAGCCTATTGAGGGCTGAGTAAAGGGCAGGCAAAGACAACCTTAGATCTAGATATAATCCCTTTGTTTATAATCTGTGCAGTATAGAAGAACTTTCTTACAACAATAGGCACATGTTGGTCAAATATTAGGTCACTGTCCACATAAGTTCCCAAATTCCGAACAACTGTATTAACTCTTAGGGGTATATTGTCAATGTGGTAGTTTCTTGGGGTAGATAACTGTAACAGAAACATGAAGATTCTTATTGGTTGTCACAGTCCTTATGTGTAGTAACCCAGACTATAATTGTGTACATTAGAGAATCAGAAACAGCTGTGTTTTGCTTTCCTGCTACCGTACAAATCTGTTTCTCTATACACTCAGTTTATGCAATATAAGTTCCTAGGGAAAATGTATTTTATATCAGAGAAAATGAAAAAATACTTCCCTTTAAGAGGAAATACAAGATGACCACATCATGAGTTAACCAAAATATTAAAGCTTCTTATTTCACGCAATTTTTAGTCTGACAGCTAAAGTTTTAGGTTAAGAAATAAATGAATGTTTTGACTCTGCAGAAATATCAGTGACAGTCTGACTTAACACAGTGCTTCTAATTTCCACTATACATAAAAAGCTTTATGATAAAGAGAAAGCTGGGAGCCAACAATGGTACGAGAAGGATGCTTCAAATAATCTTGTCTAATTAAATTTAAAGTTTGGTATTACAACAAAAAGCAGGCTATCAGTAAGCTTATAACGCAAACATGGAAATCTTCTGCATGAGTATCTGACCAGATTGGAGAATGGATGGGATTCCAGATCAGTAAGTAGCACCAGGAGCCAAATCAGTCAGCTATGGCTCTGGTGCATATGGATGGGCAGAGACATGAGCACTCTAAGCAGGCAAAATTTCTCATACTCTTGTTTTATAGTGCATGTGCATGGACAGAGACATGAACACTCTCTAAGCAGGCTACATTTCTCATACTCTCATTTTATAGTGCATGTGCATGGACAGAGACATGAACACTTTCTAAGCAGGCTACATTTCTTATACTCTTGTTTTATAGTGCATGTGCAGGTACATGGACAGAGACATGAACACTCTCTAAGCAGGCTACATTTCTCATACTCTCGTTTTATAGTGCATGTGCATGGACAGAGACATGAACACTCTTAAGCAGGCTACATTTCTCATACTCTCATTTTACAGTGCATGTGCATGGACAGAGACACAAGCACTCTCTAAGCAGGCTACATTTCTCATACTGTCGTTTTACAGTGCATGTGCATGGACAGAGACACAAGCACTCTCTAAGCAGGCTACATTTCTCATACTCTCATTTTACAGTGCATGTGCATGGACAGAGACACAAGCACTCTCTAAGCAGGCTACATTTTTCATACTCTCGTTTTACAGTGCATGTGCATGGACAGAGACATGGCCATCTCTCCTAGCAGGCTACATTTCTCATACTCTCGTTTTACAGTGCATGTGCATGGACAGAGACACAAGCACTCTCTAAGCAGGCTACATTTCTCATACTGTCGTTTTACAGTGCATGTGCATGGACAGAGACACAAGCACTCTCTAGGCAGGCTGCATTTTTCATACTCTCGTTTTACAGTGCATGTGCAAGGACAGAGACACAAGCACTCTCTAGGCAGGCTACATTTCTCATACTCTCGTTTTACAGTGCATGTGCAAGGACAGAGACACAAGCACTCTCTAGGCAGGCTACATTTCTCATACTCTCGTGTTACAGTGCATGTGCATGGACAGAGACATGAATACTCTCTAAACAGGCTATATTTCTCATACTCTCTTTTTATAGTGCATGTGCAAGGACAGAGACACGAGCACTCTCTAAGCAGTCTACATTTCTCATGCTGTCATGTTACAGTGCATGTGCATGGACAGAGACATGGCCATCTCTCTAAGCAGGCTACATTTCTCATACTCTCGTTTTATGGTGCATGTGCAAGGACAGAGACACGAGCACTCTCTAAGCAGTCTACATGTCTCATACTGTCGTGTTACAGTGCATGTGCATGGACAGAGACATGGCCATCTCTCTAAGCAGGCTACATTTCTCATACTCTCATGTCATAGTGCATATGCTACAGCATGAACACCTGCTAAAATCAGCACTTTTGCTCAAGTTGACTGCAGCTATGATTGCAGCTTTCTCTCCCTCATTGTAGGTCATGTTCAGAGTGACAGCAGGATCAGTATTTAACTGTAGATTGAGCACCAAGTTTTGGTTTTAATGAGCTCTGAGCCACATCAACACTGGATTGGAACATACAAGAGGCGCAATGCCATCACAAAGGACATATTCAGAATCCCTGCCACACAAGTGCCTCAGCTGTCATTCTAGTGCTTACTCCTTCTGCCTTTTGTCAATCACTTTGACTACTCACGCAGAAGAAAAATGTTTGGCATTTAGCAATTTTAACCAGTTTGTTGGTCACTGCCATCTTTTTGGGAACTTTTTTGTTATGTAATCTGGACAGCAACTTTCTAGAAATTAAATTTTCAGCTTTTAAATAAGAAAATGAAATATCTACTGTACTTTACCGAGTAAAAACATGTCTTAATTTTTCACATTGGCATTACTTGTTTTTATTTATTTGACACCCGCATTTGCCAGCTTTATTTGAAACACAGTTAGCCTGTGCATTTTTATCTGTGGTGAAACATTTTGCAGTAAGACTGAAACTGGCAGGAAGTTTAGGCTCACAATTATTTTAATTGCAGACATTTCTTTGTGCTTCAGGGAGGGAGAGAGAGAGAGAGATTTCTTCTGTCGATTCCTCCATAGCTTTCACAAATTGTTTATAAACCAGGACATCTTTTTTGTAGAACATAGTAAAAGAATATTTAAAGATAATTAGTTAAGCTTACGTGATGAAAATTGAGGAAAAAGTAAAATAAAGCAAACAACAAACAAAAAAACATACAAGTAATGGGGTCTATAACTCCTGAAATCCGTAGAGTGTTCACCAACTGCATGTTGGACAGAGATGGAAGTAGCTGTTTTTAAAGAAATTTGGTATGTATCTGCTACCAACAAGACTGTGAAGGTATTATTAGAGAAAAGCCTGCCTTGACTGCAGTAAGGTTAATGGAGAGTGTATTCAAAGTAATGACGTTGATGAGATACTCAGCAAACATGTAGCTGCAGATGCCATTTTGGCAGTTGTAGCAGGGGCAGAAAGTGGTGATGAAAGATCAATTAATCAGCTTGGAAGTGAAGTTAACAATGTTCAGGTAGAGAAAAATCAAGCAAAAGGACAGGTCATGATGAAAAAATGTGTGAGTGAGGGCACAGAGAAAGAAGAGAGGATGGACTACATCACAGTTATAAAAGACAAGTTGGTAGTCTGGACTGACAGGTATTTAAACTGCAGTCAAATCAAAAGAGCATACAGAGACGTTTCGCCACAGCCTGTAGTGGCAGCCAAATATTTTCATATTTTGGTGTGAGCAGAGATGTGGTAGTCAAATGGCCAAATCCTGTCTTTGCTTTGGAAGACAGGTAAGCAAAGTTTGAAAAATTGGAAAAAAAGCATTTTTTGTGAATGGTTTCTTGGTTCAGATGTGTACGAAATGTATTCAGTTCCCTACAGTTATTTGTGAATGTTGGCTACCTGAACTGAGGTTCAGAATTCCTTTTGGCTAGAGGTGAAAATCTTTACTAATGCCCAAGAAGTAATTAAATGCATGCACAAGTTTGAATTTAAAGAAGTGAATGGCAATAAGCTACTGGAGCTTGTGGAAGATAATATGATGCACCAGTACAGGATAATGGACATGCTGGGAAAAATGAGCAATGGAGAGCCATTGAAGTCAGCTGCACAAGTTAAACTTCATAACTTCAGATATAGAATACAACAATAACAAAACGTAGCACTGTCAGTGGGAAAAGCACACCTGGAGATTGTGGGATATTGTAGAATCTTCACCTTAGGACTGAAACATACGTTTTTGTGACTTTATTTCACTGCCAAAGATATACAAGTTTTCAAATTGCTTAATTTTAATGATGATAATACAGTGTTTGTAGGGTGGTTTGGTAAAACGTTTGCTACCACTGTAGTGTAGTGCAAAGCTCACCTGCTGGACATTCCAGAATAGCGAATTCCACCGCAGATAATGTCAAGGTAGTACTATTAAATGTTAGCAGCCTAAATAACAAAAAAAGTCTGAACTTGAGGCCTTCCTTTCCCTTGAAGATATAAATATTTTTGTGAATACAGAAATATGAGTTCATCAGATTGATGCAAAATACTCTGTTCCATGGTACAATGCTGTCTATATGTTCAAATCTATGGGAAATAGTTGGGAGCATCTACATTTATTTGTAACCCCACTGTATATCATGATGCAAATCTGGAGCTGGTTGAAGTCCTGTTAACACTCAAGAAAATTAATTATCAGATTGTAGCCAGTTATAAAACCCCATTTTTTCAGAGCTTGCAGAATATCTTAGAAAATTAGAAAATATAACCAGCAAGCCAAAAACCTTTCTTAGAGTCAACTTCAGCTACCCATACATACTTCAGCAAACATATAGCAACAACAAATACATGCAAAGATTTCTGTCTTTAAATGCCAACAGTCTTGACCAAATGCCCCCCCAAAAAATTAGATCTCAGTATTCTACATATTAAACATCAGCAAGGGCTAATGGTCACAACCTTTTCTTGTTATATCTCAATTAACAGAGCATGTTTATCAAATTATCAAATAAAGCAAGGGATATATCCTTTGTAAATATTTATTTTAGTTGCTGTTAAAAAATAAAGAGACAGGAGTAGGAAATGGCATCAATAGATAATTGCCTTTATTCAGACCAGAATATGAGCACTTTCGACTTTTTTACAAGACTTCCTCAGATCTATTTTTTTGGGTAAAAACACAGTCTTTCTTTAAATATGTTGTTTAACAAAGGATCCTGTAGAGTGGGGCAGGGGGTTACATGCAAATAGACAACTGACCAATAGAATGAAGAAAAGTTAAAGAAATGTTCAATGGCAGATGATATGCAAAGAGGAGAGTTAAATAGGAACTAGTCACTGAAGGAAAATATTCAGCCAATGTGACAAGGTCACTGTAGTGCTTGGAATAAAGTGATAGAAAATGGCCAAATGGGAGATGATATGCAAACAAGGAAGAGAACTGGGAACCTGTCACTGAGGGAAGAAATTTAGCCAATGGAACAGGATGGTCTTACTGAGCCAGTAAAATACTTGATTTAAAAAACAATCAAGAAGGAAAGTGAAAACTGAAAATCTCTAAACAGTGACAATGTTTGCAGCCACAGCAAAAAACACGGGGTATAAATCAATAAGATAATATGTGCCGGGAGTTGAGTTTCATGTTAAAAACATGTATGAATATGTTTCATAGTGGTGCAGAAGGATTCATATGTTAACCAAGAAGTTTCTAAAAATCAACTTACATTACAATAAAAAAATAGCATACATAAAAGTCAGTTGTAACTCTATCCTATTCAAAGTGGCATTAATGCAAAAAAGAATATGCAACATCAAACACAGTTGTCATCAGAAACATATCCCCAACTGCAACACCCTGGAGTTATCCCCCTGAACATATGCTTTGCTGGTCCTAATGGCTCTTCTACATTCATTATTTACCCCCACAACAGTTGTTTACTATTTATTGATTTTACTGATAATCACAGATGGTGCAGCTCTCCTGCAAAGCTTGTACCTGAGGGAGCTCACAACCCCTCCTGATTTCACCTCCATTTGGATAGTTATACTGAGGTATATGTACCCCATACAACATAAACTTAATGTTAAATTCACTACCCCTCTGGATTTCACCTCCATTTGGATAGTTATACTGAGGTATATGTACCCCATACAACATAAACTTAATGTTAAATTTAAAAATAAACTGGCATGGTAGAATTGCCACATCAAAAAACTCAATAACAAAAGTAAAATCTCCTGTCCGTCTAATGAATTTAAAACTGGTTAGTAAACCCCTCAAGCTTCCCATTTGGAAGTTCAAGACTGACTACAAACCTAGCATTCCAACATAACTGAAGACAGCATAAGGCCATCTTCAGTTATGTTAGGAAGCTTAGAAGTAACCTGCAATTTTATAATGAACTTATATGCAATAGTATTTAGTTCTCTGATCCCCAAAGCATTGCTAATATTCTTGGAGACAAATTATCTTCCAATTCCAGCCCACCCACCCTGCCTTCTGCTTCTCTCAATTCCTCTCATACCTTCCTTCCTAAAATTACTCTAGACAAGCTGCTTTTGGCACCTTCCAAAATTAACGATGCCAGTTCTCTAGGTCCTAATAATCTCTTTAGGTATCTACTGGGAAGTATTAAGTTTCGCCTAGTAAAAGCGCTGCATCATCTCCTTAACCAGAGTCTTTCCACTGATTGTATCCTCAAGATATAGAGAATGGCTGTTGTGATGCCCTTGCATAAAGGATGTGATCCTGGGCATTCCAATCATATTGGTCTCATTAGTATTATTTATAAGGCTTTGGAACATAATATACCTGAACTATTAAAGAATAACACAGGTGACATTATATTTATGAATACATACGCCAATATAACTCCTGGCAACAGGATAGACACTGGACACCTCCAGAATGTTAAAAACAATTTATTTAATACTCAAAATGATAAGTGCGTTTATCCACTTATACATGTAGACTTCATCAGATAAAGAAATTGAAATTAACAGGTGCTATATAATGAATTTATGCGTGACATCCCACAGTATTGTCTAATCAGAGCAGCTCAAACTATATGCATAGGAATAAGCACATTTAAAAGTTTATGTACCTATACAAACAACATTTACACTTGCATTTGTGTAGAACTATGACCACATAAAAATCCCCACCATGGCTTCCTAATACAAATAAAATTCACATAAATATGTTTATATATAAATAAATATCATATAACAATAATTTACAAATAATTTAAGCAAAGTCCTAAAAATAACTTAATTATTATTCCCACTAATAAAAGGTACACATGTATTAAAGCTTGTTATAAAAGTGTATATATATATATATATATATATATATATATATATATATATATATATATATATATGTATATATATATATATATATATATATATATATATATATGTGTGTGTGTGTGTGTGTGTGTGTTTGTGTTGATGCTACCCAAGTAGATCTCCCATCCAAACACTAACCAAGCCCAACCGTGCTTAGCTTCCAAAATCAAATAACATCAGGTACACTAAGACTGGTACAACCACAATATAAAAATACTCAAAATAATTAATTAAGATGAAAATGCCTTAAGTTTTAATAAACATACAATGAAAAGTATATTGTTTAAACCTGGCTAAGCACAAGAATTTAATTCTAGCTGCTAAAATAATTCCTTCTCCAAAATGAACATCTACGGGCCCCCTCTGGCATCTAAATCAACATTCTTAATGGCTATAAACTTAAAAGAATTTGTTGGATGTTCTATAATATGTTGAGACAAGGCATTATTTGATTTATTTCTCCTAATACCAAATAAATGTTTGTAGACTCTGTCCTTTGAAATACATTCAGTCCTACCAATATAATAGCATGGACAATCATTACACCTGGCTAAGTATACTAGGGCTTTTGATTCAAAATTGAATTTTTTTACCTCAATCTTATAATAAACCTGTCATTCTCACAAATAAATCCCCAATATTTGCAAAAGCCACATTTCTTCATCCCCTCATTTTGTCTGTTATACATTTTGATGTATTTTCCAATATTGTTTCTAAATTTCTACCTCTATGATACACAAAAATTGGCCTATCATTTATTTATCTCTCAATTCACTGCCCTCTAATAATATTGGCCAGTTTTTCTTGAAAATCCCTTCAAGCTCCTTACTATTCAAATTAAATGTGGTGATAAAAGCAACATTGTAATTAATTTCATCATCATACCTAGATACTATTGCAGATGTTAAACACATATTATCACGTGTTCTTCATCATGCTACTAGTCAATGATCTTAAAATCAGCTTAAAATAGCCAGATATTCTTTTTTGCCTTACTTCAACAATTATTTCATGTACTAAAGCCCCTGGATATCCTCTGTCTATAAACATACTGTATAATAATTCACATTCATTGTGAAAATCTGTGTCCGTAGTAGCCATTCATGCAGCCCTAACCAGCTGTCCCTTTATAACTGATTTCTTTTGACTAAATGTGGGCAGGCTGGACAAATGTAGCAGGCTGTTTGAATTGGTCTCTTTTCTATGTATCATGGATCTGTAACACTTATTTATGAAGTCCTTGCTAAAAACACATCCAAATAAGCTATACTATTAAGGCTGTATTCACATGTAAATTTCAGAAAATCAGTTGAAATATTAATATAATGCAAAAAATTGTTCACCTCTATATCATTGCCTCCCCAAATGATAAAAATATCATCCAAAAATGTGTTTATAGTTTATAAAATTTGCTCCAGTCACTAGAAAAAATGTATTTGTTTTCCCAATACGCCATTACAATGTTTGTGAATGCCCACCCCCACAAGGGGAGCCCATGGCAACTTTAGAATTCTGTTTGTAATAATTACCATTAAATAAAATATAGTTGTTACTCAAAATTAAAAGTTCAATAAGTTCAAAACTTGCCTGTCAAAAAGAGCTACCAGTTCCAAATGCAGTGGAGAATTCTCAATAAAACTGGAACAACCGGAACCAAACAGGAAAAAAACAACAGGAGCAAATTCCACCAAGGATTTATTATACACTGGAAAAAATCTCTCTCTGACATCTCGGCCAAAGCCTTCAGGGAGAATAAAATACTTGCATAGAAAAGCAGTTTATATACACACCCATTATAAGATGATTAAACAATTAATCAATTTAAACAGCTTATTAACATGATAATACTTTCCAATTGAGCTCTTCATTTAGCCCAAAAGGAAACATAGTTTTAAATTTTAAAATATACACAGCTTCTTTCTGCACTAAAACAGTTTTGATACTTATATTATTGAACATAGATACACAAACTTGTTCCAATATAGTTCCTTTCAAGCCATCACTACAATTATTATGGGCTTCTGAAAATGTACTTGCAACTGGCTATCTTTCTTGCAATTTCTAATGTCTCTTACATGTTCTAAAAATCTTATTTTAAATGCCCTCTTTGTTTCCTAATGTAAAACTTATTGCAAGGACATTGTAAGCATAGATATAACACACAGAATTACAACTAAATAGATCTGACTATCAAATTTATAATTATTAATAAATTCAAAATTGGATACAATGTGTTTACAAGCCTTGCATTTCCCACAAGGGAGGGTCCAACTCTAACAGGTTCCATATACATTCTTGGGGAGGGTAGAACAATCTTAGATTTCACCAAAAAAATTTTTATATTCTTACCTTTGCAGTAAGAAAACTTAATATTCACATTAAGCCATTGTTGTACATTCCTAAGAGAGCATAGATAAAGCCAAAATTGGCTAACAATGTCAAGAAACTGTTTAGTAAAACATCCAAAAGTAGTTACAAAATAAATGTTTTCCTTAGTTATGCTTTCATTATTTTGTTGTGTCCTGTTACCTCTCATAGTGTTGCAAGTCCTATGGTAAATAGATCTTTCATGTCTAGGTTTAACCCCTGTCACTAACCTTGTAAAACTTTTCTCCAAAACATTCTTACTATAACCTCGGGTAGAAAAAGATTCAACCAAGAGACCCATTTCTTTATGGAAAATGTCAGGTCTATTACACAGTCTGAAAATACGTAACATTTCACCATAGGGTAGAGCCTCAATTACATGAGAAGGGTGCCCACTCGTACCGTGTAAATACTGGCATGCCCCTTCAAATTTCTTATTGGGCGTGTCAACAAATTTCTCCCATCTGAAATATCTAACACCACATCCAAAAAGGGAATGATATGTCCAATATTTAATCCATCAAATTTGATATGGTATTTATTAACATTGATTTCATTAAAAATTCAATGATTTCATCCCTATTGCTATCAACCAAGAATATTAAATCATCAAAATACTGAATAACGTGTTCTTGAAAAAATTGTTGTTTATAAATCACTTCTAATTCAAACAAACCCATAAAAGATGGCATACATGGGGCAAATGAAGCCCCCCCCCATGGCTGCACAACTGATGGTATAAAACATTATTGAATTCAAAAATTGCGAGTTAAACAAAATGTACCATTTCTATCAATATTTCTCTGTAGCAGGTGAATTGCCCAAAAAAATCTCTTCCAAACCAAATTGATGTCTAATGCTTGTATATAAGCTTTTTACGTCAATACTAACCCATATCATATTGTGATTTATTTTAATGCTTTTCACCTTATTCAAAAAGTCAAACACATCACTTATATATGAAGGTAATTTCATAACATAAGGAGACAAAAAATGATGTAAAAAAACACCCAGGTTATGAAGGAAATACTCAGACCCAGATACTATCGGCCTACCAGGGGGCTTTTGCAAATTCTTATGGATTTTAGGTAGACAGTAAAACAAGGCCATTTTGCAACCCTCCACTTGAAACTTTTTTTTAACATCTGACTGACAAAAATAGCCCAATCTTAATCCCTTATTAACCAGCTCCTTATATTCATCAATAGCTGTAAAATAAACTTCAGGCTCAACAACCTTATATGTGTTAATATCACAGAGATGTTTCATACACATATTCAAATAATCAGAAAAATCCATAACCACAAGTTTGTTACCCTTATCCGATGGCTTGAAAACAATGTCATCCATCTTACTTAAAGTTAATAAGGCTTTCCATTCTTGAATAGACATGTTATAAACTATATTGGACCTATTGCTCATAAAATCTTTATGGGCTAACTCAGCAAAATAATTCACCAAGCTAACAAATTGACACACCTCCCCATTAAGAACATCAGGCATGAATGTACTATTTGAAGGAACCTTCGAAGTATCAAAACTGTAATATGCATTGTTTTCAGTTTCAGAAATACATGAATAGAAACTATCTATAGAACTATCTGAACTTTCTTCATCAAATTCCAACACAGAAACACTGTTTTTACTAAAAAAATATTTCAAATGCAGCTTTCTAGCAAAAGAAAACACATCACCTTGTATATCATACAAACGAGTAACCACAGTAGGGACAAATTTAAGTCCCTTATTTAAAACACACATTTCAATATCATTAAATATGTAACTAGAAAGATTGACTACATATTCAGTTGCATTCAACACAACATTAGTACTAAACACAGAACAAATATTAACGCCTTCCCCTTGTCCAAAACGCTGCCCACCTGGGTTACTGTTCCCAAGTCCGTTTTGTCCCTGTGCTGGAGGAATCGAGGAAGAGGAAGAATTAATCTGTCCCTCTGTTCAGCTACTGGGAGACCTGGAAAGTCGCCATCATTCCATTCGTCTTCGTGCGAAGTGTAGCCTCCTTCTGAGGCCGAGGAATTGAACGGTGGATTCACAGCATCATCTGGATGAAACCTAACTTGTTTGAGATGTTTGGAATGTTCAGTCCTGGATAAAAAAGCCTTGCTAGACTCATAATCACGTATGTCCCGCAACAGTTTCCCCTTCTTCCTATTGACCAAAGTAACTTCATACTCTTTCAGTTTTGAGTTGGTTTGTTTAAGAAAGTCATCGGACAGCATTAGTTAAATCAGAGCAAAGTCTTTTAATACTAGCACACAGTTCCTTATGCTTCAACTGATCACGTTCTATAAGTATATGAAGCCATTCACTCACACATTGGTGGGCAGCATTTACCCACCTTTTGTGAAAAGAAATGTCCGTTTCCACACTTAGGTCAAATGGACTGGAAGGATCCTTAAACACTCTCAGTCCCCTGGGAGTGGTGTCAGTCTCCACATATTTTTGTAACCCACAGATATTGTAATGTACTGATGTTTCCTTCCACATTAATTTCTCCAGTTCATCAAACAATGATTTATGTTCTGTATTCAATGCCAATGAAATTTTTCTACCCACACCAGAAAAAGGATTAGTGGGCCTAGAACGTCTGTCTTCATCCCATTTTTCCCAAATACTGTTAGCTTCATTTGAAACTCTTTGTGGAGCTTGTCTCTCACCTCTATCTGATTGATTCGAAGTAGTAGTAGAATTAACCAGAAAATTGTCCAGGGACATTTGACTCCCATCCATATTTTCTCTAAAAATCCGAGGCAGATGGAACTGTGGATCAGTAGGCATCAAACTGGAACAACAGGAACCAAACAGGAAAAAAAACAACAGGAGCAAATTCCACCAAGGATTTATTATACACTGGAAAAAATCTCTCTCTGACGTCTCGGCCAAAGCCTTCAAGGAGAATAAAATACTTGCATAGAAAAGCAGTTTATATACACACCCATTATAAGATGATTAAACAGTTAATCAATTTAAACAGCTTATTAACATGATAATACTTCCCAATTGAGCTCTTCATTTAGCCCAAAAGGAAACATAGTTTTAAATTTTAAAATATACACAGCTTCTTTCTGCACTAAAACAGTTTTGATACTTATATTATTGAACATAGATACACAAACTTGTTCCAATATAGTTCCTTTCAAGCCATCACTACAATTATTATGGGCTTCTGAAAAGTTTACTGCAACTGGGCTATCTTTCTTGCAATTTCTAATGTCTCTTACATGTTCTAAAAATCTTATTTTAAATGCCCTCTTTGTTTCTCAAAGAATTCTCAATAAGTCTGGTGGGAAACCTCAACAAGCGCAATCCTTGGGAACAATCTTCTTCCAGATACATTCCATAAAATAAGCATTCTCAAGCTGTAATTTCTTAAATGTTGTTAGTTTGTAATCAAATCCATCCAGTTTATTAGTCAGGGAAACAGGTTCAGTAGGTTGAATGCCAAAACTAAATGAAAAATCCATATTTAGCCAATCAGGAAATATTATACTTGTTCTAGAAACTGGAACAAAGTTTGTAGAGTCCCCGGATATAATTGATTGAATCCCAAGTTGCTGTGATGAATGAAGACTGCTGGGAAATGTAATTTGTGGGGTTTCAGTCTGATTAGGTCCCAAACACAAAGGTGTGATGTTAAAATCAAAACCCACTGCTTGTGACAGTTGGTCCATTCATTTTGTAAGTTGCTCAATCAAACAAGTTAAATAGCCCACAGTATTCCAATCCTCCTGGTAATTATTCACCACATTATGATCCAGAGAGCTCGTATAATTCCCTGTTGTTATCCCTCAGAATGAACAAATGAATTTAAAAACAGGAATGAAGACAAACTCCAATATAACCCCTGACAACAGGATAGACACTGGATACCTCCAGAATGTTAAAAATAATTTATTTAATACTCAAATTAAAATGATAAGTGCTTTCATCCACTTATACATGTAGACTTCATCAGATAAAGCAATTGAAATTAACAGGTGTTATATAATGAATTTAAGTGTGACATCACACAGTATCATACCTCTCAACTGTACAGACTTTTGTAGAATGTCCAGATTTTTGCCTCATATTTTTGCTCCATTTCTCATAAAATTGTGGTTTTCAGGCAAATCACTCAGGGTTGAAGTCAGAAAATAATGACAGGCATTTGAGTTTCAGACTTAATGCCCTTCAGAAAATCCATGCTAATGCAAAACCTGTTATTCTATCAACTTGCTAAGTTTACAGGAGCAATATTTAAAAAGTGTTAATATTTTTGGGACTTTGTCCCCCCATTATTTATGGCTTTGTCCAGATTTCTTGCTGTAAGAGGCTGAGAAGTATGCACAGTATTCCCTAATCAGAGCAACTCCAACTATATGCATAGGAATAAGCACATTTGAATGTGTATGTACTTATACAAACAACATTTACACTTGCATTTGTCTAAAACTATGACCACTTAAAAATCCCCACCATGTCTTCTGAATACAAATACAATTCACATAAACATGTTTACATATAAATAAATATCATATGACAATAATTTACAAATAGTTTAAACAAAGTCCTAAAAATTATTATTCCCACCAATAAAAGGTACACATATGTATAAACCTGTTATAAATGTATAAATATATATATATATATATATATATATATATATATATATATATATATATATATATGTAGATACACCTGATGCTACCCAAATGGTTTCTCATTCAAACACTAACCAAGCCCAACCCTGCTTATCTTCCAAAATCAAACAAGGTCAGATACATTAAGATTGGTACAACCACAATACAAAAATACTCAAAAAAATTAATTAAGATGAAAATGCTTTTGATTCACAATTGAATTTTTTATATATTCAATATTATCTGCTACTTATAATAAACATATCATTCTCACAAATAAATCCACAATAATTATAAAACCACATTTTTTCAACATAAGCCCTAGTATACTTAGCCAGGTGTAATGATTGCCCATGCTATTATATTGGTAGGACTGAACGTAGATTAAAGGACAGAGTCTACAAACATTTATACGGTATTAGGAGAAAGAATCCAAATAATACCTTGGCTCAACATATTATAGAATATCCAACACATTCTTTTAAGTTTATGGCCATTGACAATGTTGATTTAGATGCCAGAGGGGGCCCGTGGATGTTCATTTTGGAGAAGGAGTTATTTTGGCAGCTAAAATTAAATTCTTGTGCTTGGCCAGGTTTAAACGATATACTTTCCATCACGTTTATTAAAACTTAAGGCATTTTCATCTTAATTAATTCTTTTGAGTATTTTTATATCTTGGTTTTACCAGTCTTGATGTACCTGAACTTATTTAATTTTGGAAACTAAGCATGGTTGAGCTTGGTTAGTGTTTGGATGGGAAACCACTTGGGTAGCATCAGGTGTGTGTATACACACAGACACACATACACACACACACACACACACACACACACACACACACACTCATATATACATATATATATATATATATATATATATATATATATATATATATATACATATATATATATATATATATATTTATACTTTTATAATAAGATTTATATATATATATATATATATATATATATATATATATATATATACCTTTTATTTGTGGAAATAATAATTAAGTTATTTTTAGGAAATTTGTTTAAACTATTTGTAAATTTTTGTTATATGATATTTATTCATATATAAACATATTTATGTGAATTGTATTTGTATTAGGAAGACGTGGTGGAGATTTTTATGTGATCATAGTTTTGCACAAATGCAAATGTAAATGTTGTTTGTATAGGTACATGCACCTTTAAATATGCTTATTCCTATGCATATAGTTTGAGATTCTCTGATTAGACAATACTGTGTGACATCACACTTAAATTCCTTATATAACACCTGCTAATTTAAATTTCTTTATCTGATGAAGTCTACATGTATAAGTGGACAAAAACACATCATTTTGAATATTAAATAAATTGTTTTTAACATTCTGGAGGTGTCCCTTGTATATCCTGTTGCCAGGAGTTATACTGGAGTTTGTCCTCATTCCTGATTTTAAATTAGTTTGTTCACTCTGTGGGATGGCAATAGGGAATGATATGAGCTCTCCAGACCATAATATGGTGAACAATAAACAATCATGGATACAGTATCAACAATAAGAAATGCAGAATAGTTTCTATTAGTAAATCTAGCATTGCCATTGTATGTAATATAGATAACCTTCCACTCAAATCTGACCCAGTGTTCAGGGACTTAGATATCAGTGTTGCTAACAAACTTTCATTTGACAGCTTTTGTCTCTTGTTATTGTTATAAAATCCCTCTATCTTGCACAACTTACCATCTGTGGTATCTCACTTATTAGGCCCATCATTGAATATAATGCCCCTACAGAATGTATCTTACTAAACACCTAAGCAACTCAAGAAACTTCAACATTTCCTCACCCAAGAACATCAGGTGTTAGTATTGGTAATCTGAAAGCCCTTCTCCTCTACTCAGTCTTAAATAGGCTCTTGAGGAATGATTTCTACTTAGCTTTCCATGCTTTGAATAACTCCACACACTCTCTGAACTCTTTCAGCTAAACAGAAGCAGTGGTAAGTAAAAACCCCCTCTAAGATCCAAACCTACATTAACAAAGCAACTTGGCATGACAGGTACCTACCCCAATAAGACTTCCCTTTCTGGAATAGGCTGTCCTTATACATCACCAGTAATCTTATACATAAACCACGCATTATGGTATTGAAGTGGCTGAAAAAACACTGGAAACATGAGCCACAAAGCATCATAGAAAAATGATGAAGTTTATATCACATGGGATCACCCACTTCCAACAGTTCAAAAGATAGATGCCAGAAAACCTGATGTAGTGGTCCAAGAAAAGAAGAAAAAGTAGCATTGATCATTGAAATCGCTACACTCATTGACTACAGTCTTGCATACAGAGAGACACAAAGTCATAAAATATTAGGATCTGCAGGCAGAAACAAGAGCAATGTGGAAGAAAGATACCCAGACAGTCCCAATAGTAGTAGGAGCAACAGGTCTTATAAAAAAGAATCTACAATTGTATTTACATATGTTACCAGTCCATGTAACCCTGTACGAATTGCAGAAGGAGTCATTACTAGGCACATTGCAGGTGCTGAGAACAGCACTTTTGTCTGACATCAAAGACTGAAACAATATTAATTTCATGAACTTTAATTGTACTTTGACTTAGGAATGGGGTCCAGTCCCTCCATAATATTAGAAACCCAAAAGATTTAGAGAAATAAAAAAGAATAAAGCACTGTATTTCAATGTCAATTTTTAAAGCCAGTCTGGATGACTAGGAAGGTGGTTGCAAATTTTTGCCTGCGATACATTGAGAAGATCTGCGTAATAAGGGTCTATATTAGAGGACCGAAGATCCGTTTGAGCGAATCTGAAAAAAGCAACACATGTTGCACGAATGACAGAAATGGCAAATGTCCAAAACTGTGAAATTTGAAATGTTGATTTGTTATGGTTGTCCCATCTGTAGTACAGCTCCGTAAGGTAAGTGTACGATAGTTATGGACCTTAGGGTGAGGGTGCGGGTTAAGGTAAGTGGATAGACAGGTAATGTATGTAAGGTTTAGTGTAGGGTTAGAAGTAGGGTTTTGTTAAGTGTATGTGTGTGGATTATTTGTTTTGCTTAGGTATATCTCCGTAGGGTAAGTGTGCGATAGTTACGTACATTAGGGTTAGGGTGTGTGTTAAGGTAAGTGCATAGATAAGTAATGAATGTAAAGTTTAGTGTAGGGTTAGAAGTAGGGTTTTGTTAAGTGCATGTGTGTGGATTATTTGTTTTGTTTGTGTATATCTCCGTAGGGTAAGTGTGTGATAGTTACGGACCTTAGGGTTAGGATGTGGGTTAAGGTAAGTGCATAGATAGTAATGCATGTAAGGTTTAGTGTAGGGTTAGAAGAAGGGTTTGGTTAGTGTATGTATGTGGTTTACTTATTATGTTTGGGTACGTAGTATGTAGCGGGTGGTAGGGTTGGCCGACTATGATGATTCGAGATTTTAAATTTTGCGGTTTAGGGGTTTCGGTGTATTTGCGGTTCAGGCTATATGTGCCACTGTTGCAGTATTTGCTCAAAAGGGTTTTCGGGTTTATAATATAGACTCACTTAATAATACTGGGTGATATGGCTAAGCTTCATGGCTGTCTCCTTGGACATAAGCATAGTAAGAACTTATGAACCTATGCATGTAATACAAACATATATAAGTATTTTTGTTTTTCTAGAACTCCAGTATTCCAAAGATTTTTGATATACGGTTTGCAATCACATGCTTGAGGCTTAGAAGATAGAGTCAAGCTGTGTGAACCCTTCATGCCAACAGTCAGAATGGCAAATACCGACATTGCCGACTACCTAGACTTACCCCTCTTTTGGACCCATGCTAACACTTGATCCTGGGTTCAGAGCAGTAGGGAATTTCAGCATTCATTGTATAATTTAGTTATGCTAGTATGTGGCATGCCAACTTTCTCAGTAAAATTCTGGTCATTGCTTGTCTCAACCTTCCAAGTGTTGGATCATCTAAGAGTAAACCGTATACACACACACACACACATATATATATATATATATATATATATATATATATATATATAGTTTACTATTAAAATGTTGAAGGTGAGTTTGGCGAACATGGAAATGATGAACGGCATTTGATCGATTTCCATGTTGCCGAACGTCATGAGAGACAGAGTAAATATCAGCAAATGCAACTGTGCATTCACTGATACGTACTCGATGTTATGCTTAGAGATCATTGTACGTGCGATCTCAGAGTTGGAATATATAGTTTGTAGGGAGTTTGGGGATGCAGGAGGGCTTGCCCCCCTGCTAAAACATGAATGGTAGTGTAGGAGTTTAACTTAAGTTTGCACCTACACTGACATCACGTTCGATATTTGACATAAATATCTAATCTGCTGAATTTGTTCAACAGATTTGACATTTATGCCTCATATGCAGACATTCACAGTTTCCAATGTTTTATACATGTTTTTTTTTTATAGTAAACCATATATATATATATGGGTTCCATACACTAGATCAAATTTTCACTAATTCTAAATAGTGCATGGAATGCTCACTGCAGCAAAAGTGCACTTAATTGAAAGTGCACTTACGCGAAGTTCAGTACAATGAACAGGTGTTGTACTGAACTTCCGTGCAGTACTCACGGACCTTAGGGTTAGGGCATGGGTCATGGTAAGGGGATAGCCCTATGGGCTATCCCCTTACCATGACCCGTGCCCTAACCCTAAGGTCCGTGACGACTGCAGCGCAGTGAAGGACATAGCAATGTTGTGCAATAGTCACGAACCTTAGGGTTAGGGCATGGGTTAGGGTAAGGGGATAGCTTTACTAACTATCCCCTTACCCTAACCCGTGCCCTAACCCTAAGGTCCATGACTATCGCACCATAGTGGAGGATATAGCTTGTTTTTTATGTCCTCCACTGTGCTGCGGTGTTTTCTTTGAAGTGCACTTACACAGAAGTTCACTTTCGTTAAAGTGAACTTTTTTATTACAAGTTCGAAGTAGTGAACTTTTGTTCTTGTAATAGGAATCCATATATATATATATATATATATATATGGGTCTAGGACTATTCACTGAAAGCACATTTCACTAAAAGTCAAATGACTGTGCACAAGTCACTGAAAACTCAATTCACTGAAACACATTTCACTGAAAGTTATATATGGCCTGACCCTGGATTTAGAATATATAGTAAGGGGGTGTGGGGGGTGTAGCCCCCCCCCCCACATAGTTTGGATATATATTAAGTTTAGAAAAGAGTAATTTATTGAAATTGCAAGTATCCATGTGTATAGTTCAAAATATTTAAAATAGGTGGGGGGGGGCTAAACAGTATGCATGTAAAGTGAGAGAAAGCAGCTGCTTTTCTTTCAGAAGTACTGCAGACTGTAGTAATTTAGTGATTATTTCCTTATTTGTTTGTTTATTTACTTGCTCATTCCTTTGTTTATTCATGTATTTATTTTTGAATGTAGATCAGAATGGGGAATGGAACTGTTTTCTTTTGTAGAGCCTCCAATTTTCTGATTGTTATTTTTGCTGCATGTGCTGAATGATACACATGCAATACACAAAGTGACAACTGTTTTTCTTTCCAAAGTACTTCACTATCTCAATAACTATTTTTTTTTAAATTAGGATAGTGTGAAGGCCTGTTGGTTGGTGCCTGGGAAAGCATGGCCAGGAAACTTAAAAATATGGAGAAGTGCACTGTTTTAAGGTCAATTTTCTAATGATAAACTTGTTTTCAATGGTGAGTTAACTTTAGTGGTCATGTTTCAGGTGAATCGGAAATGCATGCAAGAAGACAGCCTTGACAACTATGCATACTAAATGTTCTTGTTTGTGTTGCCCCAGTTGCTACGCCTGGCACCCAGGGATCTGACACATAACAAAAGTTAGTATCATAGGATACACAAGGCAAGTCAGATCAGGGATCATACACCACTTGCCAATACCCACCCTCAGATGCTACCATCTCTTGCAAGGAGGGTGATTCCTGTGAATCCTGGTATAAATTTAAAGGCACCCATCCAACAGCCAAGCTATGTTTGAAGAATGACAGTCACATTATTTCACATGCTGGGGCAGTCTATTCCACAGTATTGGGAGGTGCTGGGTGATCAGTCGATCTCCCCATCTAGTTTTATTTATTTCTTGACAAAGGTTTAGATCTCTGGCTCTGGTTTGTCAGCACAGTTTGACTTTTTGAGGAAAAGGAGGTTGAGGGAAACTGGATCTGAAAGGGAACAGTAAACTAGGCGCTGGCCTTCTATCAAGAACCTCTATATGACAAGGACGAGGTCTCCAGTCTCTTCAGTCAGGTAAAGTTTTTGAGGCCACGAATACGTTTTGTTAGGAACTTCTGTTTTTTAAATATTTTTAACTGTATACATGCCAAAGGATGCACTGTATTCAATATTAGGTCTGACTCTAGCAGAATACAGAAGGACAATGACTTCCTTAATTTTAGAAGATATGCCCTTGTAAATTAGTTGCAAAATATAGAACAATTTCCTAACTACAATCACTTCATCATAGTCAAAAGAAAGAGAGTTATCAACTGTTGTACCCAGATCACTGATCATTAAATCATATAGTAAATGGGTCTTTTCACTGTAGTAGGCTGCAGAGGGTCTCTGCTTCTAAAATGAATGAGGCTGCACTTCTAGTATTTAGTTTTATTCCTTTTTTTATGTACAAGGAATTGTCTTTAATTAGCTCATTTTAGAGGGTGCATGTTTCCAAAGGGGATTCAATAACCACACAAAACTACTAGTCAACAGCAAAATTTGGCAACCAGAAATCACTGCTATCAGTTTGGAGGTCCAAAACATTTACACCATACCGAAGGGGGCCTGTGACAGATCCCTATGGGACACCACTGGTGAGCTTCTCTCTAACTGAGAAGGCATCACCCACTCAGACAATGTGCATTCTGTTCTTAAGCCAGTTGGCTATCCATCTTCCCTAGGGACTAATCTATCTAGCCCCCCCCCCATACATGCACTCAAATTAACCTGTGAACTAATTGGCCTAGCTCTCCATCCATCCACTCAAATTAACCTTAGGACTAGCCCTCCATCTATCTACTCAAATTAACCATGGGACTAATTGGCCTGGCCCTTCATCCATCCATCCATACAGCCATCCATCAACAACCCTGGAGATGGGGGTCACTACACCACTGACAATCATCTATAGCCAGTGCTCACACTGCCAGGTGGCTAGCCCTGCTGTGGCTGTTCTTCCATACCACACACACACACACACACACACACACACACACACACACACACACACACACACACACACATTTTTTGGCAATTTACAGTGTCCCATCCACCTACTTCATGTCTTTAGAATGTGTGACAAAACTGGACCACTCACAGAAAACCCACACAGACACAGGGAGGACATGCAAACTCCACACAGAAGGCATCCCAGCTGGGAATCAAACCAGAGAACTTCTTGTTGTAAGGCAACAATACTACCTGCTGCACCAGTATGCTGCCCAACATAAATATGGTTGTTACTGTGTAGAGACACCTGAACCCCATGTGCAAAATGGGAAAAAGGGGCTGTGCATGGTTAGACAGATGAATATAATAGGTTATACAGTTAAGCAACATACAGTTACAGCAACCTTTTCAAATGCTTTATCTTCTTCATCATATTCACTAATGTCCGTATAAATTCACTGAGTCATGTGAGCTTTGTTTCTAAGGCCTTGCTGGTAGGATCATATCACTGGCACACAATCAAGCATAATGCAGTGCAAATGAGCATACATATAACTATATCCCCAGGCTGAGACTGAAATAGGTCCAGTGGGTTCTTTGCTCCACCCAGGTTAACAAATTCAAAATAAATAAATAAATAAATATTTCAATAAGAACAGTGAGAAAAGAAATATTTAAACAGTATCACCTCATTCTGAGGTTTTACATCAAATAGAAGTTTTTAAAGCAGGGGATACATATTGATAGTGCAATAAGTCAATAAAAAGCTTATCAAATGCAAGTGTTAACTAAGGTTGGGCTAGTTTCTAGTTGGAGCATTATTATACTGATTACCCTCATTTCATACACAAAAGTAAAATATACGTATTACAAGCAGATCAGGCTTATGAGCTTATTAATCTGCTTGCGTAGACCAGGCAAGTAGCAAGATTCCACCTAAAGCTATGTGAGATATTTAGGATGCTAATGTTATTGATAACCTGACATCAGATGGTGGTGTATACAGTCCATCATTTGGTGTCCTTCTTGTTGCTCAGTTTATTTAAAAGGACACTGTAAGCAGGAGTGCAGACAGAAACCCCTCTGCTGCTACACTGATAGTATAACCATCTTTGTTATGTGGCATACACCATTTTACTGTGTGCTGTTATTTTTTGAGCTATTTTTGCTGTTTTCTGCACTTCTAGCCTAGCATTGACTTGGTTCAGATTTGCTGGACCCAGTCTGTTTTTACCGTTTCTAACCACTAATCCAGCTTTCCTCCACAAAAGATGGCCTCCCCCTGCACCCTAGTGAAAGTAAAGTGTAGCTAAGGACCTACCTGAGTGGTGATTGTTGACCCAGGTCCCAGTCTAGTGTGCAACTACTGGTTAGAGTGGTTGAAATCAGTATAATTTCATTTACCAGAGTTGCACAGAGGTTAGCAACAAGTAACCAATCTCCTGTGTTATCTGAAGTATCCACTGCCTACTACTGAAAAATAAGTGTCATTTTTTCACTTGATCTGCATTTCTTGCATTGTATTTTACTGTGTGCTGTTGTTTTTGAATTGTATTTTACTGTATTTTTGCTGTTTCCTGCACTTTTAGCCTAGCATACACTTGGTTCAGATTTGCTGGACCCAGTCTGTTTTTACAGTTTCTGAGCACTAATCCAGCTTTTCACCACAAAAAGGGCCTCCCCCCTACACCCTAGTGAGAGTAGAGTGTAGTTAATGACCTATATGAATGGCGATTGTTTGCCGAGAGTCCAGTGTAATGTGCTACTATTGGTTGGAGTCTTTTCATTGCTACTTGTTGCACGCATTAGCAAGGGTTTGCGTGGCACACACAACCCGCATAACCATGCACTGCCGTGCAGTGTAGGATACCATGGGCGGTTATAGACACAAACTTTTAGACCGATTATTTTCCCTTAGTCAACTGCTTGTGCCCCATTGGAGGTTTCTTGCTGTTGTGCTTCATTGCACAGTTAGACACTCAGCTGAGCCTCTGAGGTTGCTCCACAAGTCTTACCCATTAAGCCTCTTGTAGTTTAGACCTTTTTTCTTGTCCCTCAGCCATATCTGGTCATTCTAGCCTCCTCCCTGTTACTGACCGCAGTCCTTCACCCAGCATCATGAATGGACAAGTTTCTACCATTTCTCCAGCCAATCTGATCAACATAGGCATCCTAAGGTAATGTAGCAATTGCCTCATGTACACTGACAACACACTTCTCCTAATTCATGCAAAGTCAATATGTGAGAGATGCATCTATATTAAGAACATAGAATCTAAGCTCTCTCACTCACAAATCAGTATATCAGATACTAAGCAGGTTGTCAGCTCACACACTTCACCTCCTGCACCATCCACACATACAACACCTAAACCTACATACACAGAGGTTCTCACTAGAAGCTTATGTAAAGATCAGAGACCTCCCAAACATAAACACACTTCACTTAATACATTCCCAGCAAATCACAGTACACATACAAACCCACGCACCAGTGTCTCACCAAACATGCCCCTAAGGCAAAATACAAAATCAAATGTTTTAGTCATAGGTAACTACATTGTGAGACACACAGATATCCCACTCACCAGGTTGGATAAGGAAAAGGTCATAGTCAGTTGTCTGTCAGGTGCCAGGATACACCACATCACACATGCATTCGAGTCTCTTAACAACAGGCACTGTTATGACACTGTCATAGTGCATGTTGGTGTGAACACCGTCAGATGTACCTCACTGAACTATATGAAGAAAGACATGACTGAGCTCTCTGATTATGTGTCCCAGGCAGGTATGTCCCTAGCCTCAAGCAGCATTCTACCTTCACCTAGGTTGATGCCGCAATACAGACAAAAAATGATTGACTTCAACAATTGGCTTAGTTTCTGGCATCATTCTATGGGGATCCAGTACCTGTCAGTCTGGAATGATATGGCTGGTAGACCACAATGCTTTGCTGGAGATAGTCTCCACCTGTCACCTCTAGGCATTTGGGTAGTGGCTAAAGCTGTTACTTCTCCCATAGTGCCTTTTTTAAACAATGTCACAAAAACAAAATTCCTGATGTAAAAATAAACTCCAAAAACAAGCTTAAGGTTATGCTGCTAAATGTTAGGAGTCTAAATCTGAAACTGCACTCACTTTAAGCACTCCTCACCTTGGAAAATGTAGACACCTGTGCAGTCACAGAGACCTGGTTCAAGGCCCATAGAACACCCTGGCCATACCGTCAGCTATATATCCCCCTCCCTGAACAATGATATTCACATGCCTACTTGGATATACTTGGATATACCCTGGTTATGGGTGACTTTAAAATACTCATCCATAGATTGGGTGAATTAACAAACACACTCACCCAAAGATTCTTGGACTATGTTAACTCAAATGCCTTGGAGTTGAGAGTTAGCACCCCCACAAGGGACCCAAACATTCTAGACTTGGTACTCACTAACATGGTAGAATGGTGCACCACCACAAGCCTGCAGCTCTCCCTGGTGAAGTCTGATCATAAATCAGTCTCCTTCAAAGTAACAATAGCATCAACCCCCCCCCCAGAGAAATTAGGCTAAAAAACTTCTCCAAAGCCAAGTACAGCCTCTTACAAGAAAGCATTAATAGCTTCAAAGCTCGTGTCCCCACTGACGGCAAGGACACCTATACTGGGATATACACCAATGCATCTATACAATTGTATTGACTAAGCCATTCCTGATAGGACCAAAGCAAGATCCTCAAGAAAAAAGAAGCCTGGCTGGTGGTCATCCGCCATAAACAGGTTGTATAATAAGAGGAAGACATTTCTGTCTAACAGCAAGAAGGAACAATCTCAGAATAGGAAGCACACCCTTCTCAGCTTGAATAAGCAAATAAGACATCTTATAAAGTCATCTAAAGCTAACTATGAACCTAGATTAGCATCCCTCGCTAAGGATAACCATAAGTCATTCTTTTGCTGCATCCAAAACCTTAAAGGAAAAGCCCAGATTTGCACTGAACTTTTAATGAATGGTACCACCTATACTAAACCAGTGGAAATAGCCAACATGCTAGTGGGCAGGTTCAGGAAAACTTCTCTCCCCTGTCCCAGCCACATATACCCCAAAACATTCCTACCACCTATTCTCCACTGGGTATCTCTAAAGAGCAGGTCTTAACTGCTCTCTCCAAGGTCAAAAACACAGCCTCTATGGGACCTGATAACATCCCAGGCAGTGTTCTCAATTTTTGAAAACAGGAGTTAGCAACATTAATGGGTACTCTTTCACAGCCTAAGCACTGGTTTTGTCCCTGCTGAATGGAAAACAGCTAACATCATCCCCTTGCACAAGGGGGGTGCATCCACTGACCCTGGGAACTACAGACCCATTAGCTTAACCAGCCTTATCTGTAAGGCCATGGAGAGAATCATTATGGACCTTATCAATAAGGATACAAGAGACCTTCAAACACTTGACCCAACCAGGGGGTTTTGTTAAAGGGAGATCCTGCCTGTCGAACCTGGTGGACGTCTTCAAGACTGTCACCAAAGCCCTGGATGAAGGCATCTGTGCATACAGCCTACCTAGACTTGGTCAAGGCCTTTGACACACTCCCCCAATTAGGCATCATTGAAAAACTCACCCAGCTGGGGGGGTCAATCCATATACTGTCAGGTGGGTTGTAAACTGGCTCACTGACAGAACACATACAGTCAAAATAGTGGACTGCACCTCCACCAGCAGACCCATTACAGTGGTGTTCCACAGGGATTGGTGCTTGGGCCCCTATTGTTTGGAATCTACTTCTCAGAAGTACAGGCAAAAACAAAAGGTTTGTGGCTGACAAGGTTTGCTGATGACTGTAAACTGGGAGCAGTCATTAAGTTGCCGAATGATATCAACATTCTACAAGGACTTAAGCAAACCAATGATTGGTGCCAAAGTCATGGTCTAAAACTCAATGCAAAACAATGCATTATTGTTCCCTTTGGCAAAGGCAATGCCTCTGCAGGTTACCATATTAATAACAACACGCTAAGCTCTAAATCATCGGTGACAGATTTGGGCACAGGTTGACAGCAACCTTACTTTTGATCACCATGTATTCACAGTGGTAAGGAAGGCCTTCTAAATTGCTCACCTCATAAGCAAGTGCATAGCTTTTAGAACAAAACAAGTTATAACCTCCCTGTATTCTTCCCTCATCAGGCCAATAATAGAGTACAATGCGCCCTTTGGTACGTACCTAAACAGGCACCTGCAGCAACTGGAGAGACCTCAGAGGTTTCTCACAAAGAAAATTTAGGGTCTTCAGCACATGTCTTATGTGGACAGACTGAAATCAGTATCACTATACTCTGTATCGTGTAGACTACTCAGAGGATACCTGTGCCTTGCATGCAGAGCAACCTCTGATCCTGCCTTAATGGAAATGCTGCACATTCGTAAGTGAAATGGTACACAATTCCCTTGCTCTAGGGACCTTAACCTATCTTGTGACATCAAAAGGACTTGCTGGAGAGACAGATATGCCTCCCCAGAAGTTGCCTGTCCTCTGGAATAAACTTCCAATACAGATTAAACAGAGCCCCTCGTTAACCCTTTTAAAGAGTAACTTGGATGATTGGATGAGAAACCGCAAATTCACCCCAGGGGTT
The DNA here is from genome assembly GCF_019279795.1 of Protopterus annectens. Classification (NCBI taxonomy): domain Eukaryota; kingdom Metazoa; phylum Chordata; order Ceratodontiformes; family Protopteridae; genus Protopterus; species Protopterus annectens. The sequence goes on along the minus strand of NC_056747.1, from coordinate 1,200,729,222 downwards.
TCACCTGTGCCCCTCTTGGATAGGGACAGTTGGTGCTGACTTAGACCTGCTTATAACATATACCTTATCTCTAGACCCTTAAGTGAACAAGGGTTGAACATGGCTAGGCTTGGCTAGGCTTGTAAGGGTCCTATGGCCATTAGCCTAGTAACCTCCTATGAACCTGTAAATATAAAATTAAATATGCCACCCACCACAGATTCAGTTTCTTGTATGAGAAACATTTAATAGCACAGCTGCTAATATTGCAAGCAATCATCACTTTAGAAATATTTTCATTCTTTGCAGGTTTACCTAGATTCTTTTATTTAATTGTGTTTGCGGAGGTGAGGCATATGGTCACCTGCCCTCCTTTTCCCATGTTCTGTATTGGGTCAGGGTGGCATGTCAACTCTTGCCATGTCTCTCTCTATTCAGTATGACTCTCCTACTTTCTGTAGCAATCATGCCTGACTATCGCATGTCTTCTGTCATACAATCCATCTGCTACTTTGCTGGACATCCTCATTTCCTCCTGCCTTCTTCCTGTCTGTCCCAGATCTTCTTCACCAGATTGTCTTCTGCTTTTCATCCAGTAATTATGCTTGTGTCCTTGAAGGTGACCTACACTTTTTGCAACCTGTAACTACAACCATCCAGATGCTCTCAGTATGTAATTTTTCAGCTTTTTTCCCCTATTGCCTATCAACCATCAGTTCTACCTATGGCAATAGAATCCAGGCAACCATCAGGATGTTTTCTTAGCCATGTGTGTCCCCCCAAGCAGCAATGCATATGCTGTTTGGTGGGTGTATGTTCTTGGCCCTGTGGGTCTCACCTCTGTCATGCCCAGTCTTCAGTCTTCAGTAGGTATCTATCTTACAATAGACAAAGTTGTCACCCCCCACACACACACACACACCATTTGGGGTGAACCAGAAGTAGTGCCTCAGTGTCAGCCTTCCTGCATGGCTTCCATACTTCCTGAATTGTTATCTGAACAGAAATCAAGTGGGATACAGCCAGGTCTTTATGCCTCTGCATCACATAGTGACAGCTCCACACTGACAGTACATATGACATTCAGAATCTATCTGATGCATGGTAACACATTCCTTCCTCTGTGATATTGATATCAATTCTCTTGTGAGATGTCATCATTTCTTGTATTCTGTTAGAAAGTGCCATGCATAGCTAATGAGATGCATTTACATTGAATGGTATGGAATCTCATTACCTAGACATACTGCTGTTTTATCGTAGGACAGCCAGCAATCTTTCAGCACTAGTGTGTCATACCTCCCCACTGGTCTTCATTCTTATGTAAGAGAAGATGGGTTCGGAGACAACTAAAGGCAGAGATCCCATATTAATGGACAAACTTAAGGTCACTGTCCAAGCCTTTCAGAATCTGATGTGCTGCATTTGAATCTACTGAAAACAATTAATTCAGTAGTGCCTGAAGTATCGATCGTGTAGTCTTCTACATTACACCTGCAGCACTAGTGCTCTCATTCACACCCACAGTGTTGGAATGCAGACCGCAACACTATTGTGATAATGTAGCATAATTATAACATTAAGTGTATGGTATTCAGTGCTGCAAGTAAGCAGCTTAAATGATGAAAATTAATTTAAAAGAAACAAGAAAGACAAAATCTGCTTTGCTTGTTTAGTTTAAAATATTCTTTCTCACACATTTAAATGTGACCATGGCTCAGAGGTTGAGGTAATTCCTAACCAGCCTGACAACACATAGACACTTAACAAATTTTAGCTACGTGTTATCAGGTGTGAATGTACTAATGCAATAATATGAAAGAGAGAATAGCACAGATTAAGAAAATGGATAGAAGCAACATATAATCATGTCATAAATGGACATTTGTGCACTGTCAGTTGCTAAACTTTAAACTGATCATTAAATTGTTATAACATTCTTCATCAATTACCTTTTGAAAAATACATATGTCTATCTATATCTATGAAATGGATTTTATATAAGAAATTTTGATAATGGTCTATGTTAATAATTTGAATGCTGATATCAAGAGTAATAATTCCTGTGCAATCACTTTTCCCTTTTTGTGTTTTGGTTTATATATATATATATATATATATATATATATATATATATATATATATATATATATATATATATATAAAATGTTTAGCAAAAGAACTGTAATGTTAAGATCAAAATGGCAAAGACTACTTGAGCTGTTCCTACTAGTAATACCATATACGATCATAGGATCATAGGAAGTTACTAGGCTAATGGCTCTAGAACCCTTACAAGCCTAGCCAAGTTCTACCCATGTTTCCAAGAGTAGCACCTAATGCTGTGTCCAAGATGGATACAGCTGGAACCCCTAGGGTGAATTTACGCTTACCCATCCAATCATCCAGATTGCATTTGCAGAGGGCCAGTGAAGTGCTATCAGATGTGAATGTTTAAATAATCCCCAGTTATATAATTCCAGAGTGTTTTATTTTTATGATTTATAATACCACTATATTTGAATAGTAATATATTTAAATGTGATTTGCATGTAAATGGCTTTCTCAAAACAAGACAATTACATTTACAGATAACTTGGAATGTGGTATGGAGGTGGGACTACAATGAGGCAGGTCAGCTAAATGGGATAGAAAGATGTGACAGGAAATATGCACAGATAGATCATGCGTAAAACTTACAGACATATACATAAGTAATGCTTTATCTGAAACAGTTTGCAGTCACTATTAACATGACAAAAAGGAGACATAGATAAATAAAAATATGCATCAGCTAAAGGATTGCTTGGTGACTCTGGACAACAAATAATCCATCTACAAAACAATTTAGGGCTCAGATTTTTTTAATCTACAATTTTGTTTCTTTTTCCAAATGTCAGAATACTGATTTAGGAGCAATATGCAAAACGCAGTGGCTATGTAGGGTACTTAATGGGTACACTTTAAAAGGATTATCTGATCCAGTCTGAATTACAGGGCAGGAGGAAGGGAGCACGTACTGCAGCAATGATCCCATTTATTATTTGTACTTATCCAGTATGTTATCATAGTGATGCTGAAGCAGCCCTCATTTCTTCAAGATAAAAAAGAAAATATTAATTAGAAATTAATAAAAATATATGTAATAAACATATGTAACTGTATAGCAGATTTCTCCATGCCCAGTAGTTCATACACATATAGATGATTACTGTGGATACAAAAATGCGTAAATACAAATTTCCCTATGCGCTGTTAAGTTAATTACAACATACCCTGATTTAAGAATTACAAAAGGTACATAACCAGGCTCTTGTTGAAATATATATGTTTCATTAAATTGTAGCAAGAGTGACTTGGAGTGCCACAGTATATTTACTTTTTATTTACTGCTTACTGCATTTATGGTCAAAGACCCTCAAAACAAACACTAACCTACCCATAGTACAGGATTTTACTGTGACTGCTTCTTTTTGTAGCATAAATAAAAATGCTGTTCGCTCTTCTTACTTCAGTGAAATGGGCTCTGAAATAAAATTATTACTGTATTCATTTAATTATTTTATATTTCTTGCCTTAATCTTGTTTGCCTGACATTTATGTCATAAAATCTCAAAATGCCCGCGCTCGAAGCACACCTCAGTATGGAGAACGTCGACATCTGTGCAGTAACTGAAACCTGGTTCAAGGCTCCAGAGAGCACCCAAGCACTACCGGGCTACAACTCATACCACACGTTTCGGCCACAGAACACAGACCGAAACACAAAAGGAGGGGGTGTATCCATATTCATCAAGGATACCTACACCTCCAGGTTAGTGGTGCAGCATGATACCTCTGAGATCATCCATGTGCAACTAACATTGGGCAAATCTGCAATGCAAATTGTGGCCTGCTACAGACCACCCTCCATGACCCAGGAGAACCACTCCACCTTTCTGGAGACACTGGAAAACATGAAGGTCCTACCGAACACCCTGATATTGGGTGATTTCAATTACCCTACCATTCACTGGGAAAACTACTTGAGTACAAACTCCCAGACCCAGCGCTTCCTGGAATTCATCAACTCAAACGCCCTGGATCAGCTGGTAAACTCCCTTACCAGAGATGAAAACATATTGGACCTGGTCATCACCAACATGGGCAACAGGTGTTCCACACCGGAAGTCAACCCCTCACTGGTTAGATCAGACCATAAACTAATCACTCTGGATGTCCACACACCACCACCACCCCCAACTAAGGAAACCACAGTAAAAAAACTTTTCTAAAGCAAACTTCACCTTACTTAAGACAGAGGTGCTAAGTTTCACAGCCCCCATGCTAAAGGATAACGCTGCAAAATATTTATAAACCTTTACAAATGCACTCTATGTGCACCTACAAGGATGCATGGATCTTGCCATCCCTAGCAAAACCAAGAATCACTCCTCTAAGAGAAGGAAACCGGTTTGGTGGACCCCTGCCATAAACAGGCTATAGAATAGAAGGAGGAAACTAGTTCAGAAAAAAAGCAAATCCCAAGAAGGAAAGACATCCCTGATTCAATATCAGTAAGAAACTAAGGTCCCTCATGAAATCATCCAAGGCTAACTTCAAAAGAAAAATAGCCAAGGATTCAAAAGATAACCACAAAGCCTTCTAGCTATGTTAAGAATCTAAGTGGCAACTCCTAGATATGCACTGAACTAGTGCACAATAGCACAAAATATACTGAACCTACTGATATTGCCAACATCCTGGCAGACAGATTCAGTGCAAACTTCACACCCCTCTCACTTCCAAAAGGGCACACAACAATACCGGAAAAGTGTAGTGCCCCAGAAATCACAGGTGCACAGGTGAAAACAGCCCATTCAAAAGCCAAAAACACAGCATCAATGGGACCAGATGGTGTCCCAGGCTGTGTCTTGCACAAACTAAAGAACGAACTAACCCCCCACCTAAACATGCTGTTCAACCTCAGCCTCTCCACAGGCTATGTGCCCATAGAATGGTGCACAGCAATGGTTATTCCTCTCCACAAAGGAGGGGCCACAACTGACCCTGGTAACTATTGCCCCATAAGCCTGACTAGCCTGGTCTGCAAGGCTATGGAGAGCATCATTATGGAACTCATTAACAAAGACATTGGGAACCTTCAAATACTTGACCCGACCCAGTTTGGCTTTGTTAAGGGCAGATCATGCCTACTAAACCTGGTTGACTTCTTCAAGATAGTCACCAAGGCCATAGATGAGGGAAAGGTGGTTCACACAGCCTACCTTGACCTCACCAAGGCTTTCAACACCATTTTCCACTCAGGTATTACAGAAAAACTCACCAGCCTGAACATAAACCCCTACGTCATGAGATGGGTTGCCAACTGGCTGACAGACAGAACTCACAAAGTAAGAATAGCGGGTTCCAGGTCTGACTCTAAACCATTCACAAGTGGTGTCCCGCAAGTCTTGGTCCTGGGACCCCTACTGTTCAGCATATACTTCTCAGAAGTACAGGCAAACACAGGAGGACTATGGCTAACCAAGTTTGCTGATGACTGCAAACTGGGAGCCATAACTGACTCTCCGGCTGACACGGGCATCCTCCAAAAGGGCCTTACTGAGATGGACACCTGGTGTCAAAGTCATGGCCTCAAGCTAAAACGCCAAAAAATGCATAGTTATCCCATTTGGAAAAAATAAAACACCCACGAATTACCACATAGGTGGCAGCCCCCTTAATACAGAAGAGGTAATAAGAGATCTGAGGACCCAGGTAGATAGTAATCTCTCCTTTGACAATCATATTGCCAAAGTAGTTAGGAAATCCTTCTATGTGGCCCATCTAATTACTAAAGGGTTCAAATCTAGAAATAAAGAGGTTATAGTGTCCCTCTACTTGTCACTCATTAGACCCATCATAGAGTGCAATGCCCCATTTGGGATGTACCTCACAAGACATTGCCAACAGCTGGAAAGTCCAAAAAAGTACCTCACCAAGAGGATTACTGGCCTCAAATATATGTCCTATGCAGCCCGACTGAAAAAGCTCCGGTTGTACTCATTGGCATATCGCTTACTCAGAGGTGATCTCTGCCTGACTTACAAAGCCATGTCCAACTCAGAATTGATGGACATGCTCCACCTAAAGAAATTCAAGTCATTGTGAGCCACATGCTCTAGTGAGCTAAACCTCACCACAACAATAAATAGAACATGCTGGAGGGATAGATTCCTGTCACAGAGACTCCCCATGCTTTGGAACAAAATTCCAAATTACATCAGGCAGAGCCCCTCACTAACACTCTTCAAGAGAAACCTTGACGAGTGGAAGGGTAACAGAAAATACACCCCTGGGATCACTTCATTGGCTCTGCTTGACAGATGATCAGTTAATTAATCAATGGGGCAGCGAACGCCGACACACTCTGGCTAGGCTTATAAATGCCCTCAGGCAGATAGCATAGTACCCACCTATGAACCTATTATAGGAATTGATGGGTATCTCATTCATTTCTGCAGAAAGCCAAGTAAAGTGTTAGCAAATATGCTTCTTTCAAATTATTATAATGTACACAGGCATTGTTAATACAGCCCAGAAGTGAAATGAGAAATCTAAAGATCCTATTAAATTACCGGACCCTCTTCAATAATTTAACGCAATGCTTATTTGGTTAGCAGCAAGGAAAACTAAATTAAAAGCAGAAATGGTAAAAACATCACATGAGGGTTTTATAAGGCTTTAGACAAAGATTAATGCAACTTAAACTAAGAAAAAGGAAAGAAACTTGACAGCATAATGTGTTTGCTATAGTGCTTAGAAAAGTACAGTAATGTTCGAAAGTGTCCTTTTCTGAAAACTGAATCCAAAAGATAAAACCACAATAGTGTCACTCACCATATCTATTAAATAATCATGATGATGTCCTTCTAGGTCAAAATGTAAAGGTTAAATGTGGCTGCAGGGCCAGAACTCAGTAAGCTGGGACAGTGATGAGAACATTGCATGCATTACTACAGATAAAGAACAGAGACAGCAAAATCAAAAATGTGTGGTATCTGATGAAATTTTAAAATTTATACAGAATTTACACCTGTACAAAATGCAAGAGATTATTACAGATCAGCAGATTAAATGCATAAAATGTGGTTGAGATGAGGAAGACCACCATCTTTTTATATCCAAATGGAAAATGTTCACAAAAGAGAATATTGCAAAAGCTAGAACAGGGCTGGACAACTCAGTCAGTAGTTACCACATTTTAAAATTAAAATAGCATTTTTATTAAATGTTTATAATATATTAAATGTTTGTACATTCTAGTGAAATAAACAGCTCAAAAAGAAACAAAACTTCAGTTGAGTATATGCTTATGTATAAAATAATGAAATGTTTTCAGTGCATGAGACATCAGATTTTTATTTAAAAAGGAATGACATTTAATAAGTACAGACAAATAAGATGATTTACCCGTTATTACACCTAGCCACCACTGTTTAAATGAACAAAATAGCTGAACACAGTGGCATCTTTCTTTCAATGAAGAATTTATATTCACCTTCTTGGGTTTATATATTTTTGTAAACATTCAGGTTTGATGGTGTAGCTACAACCATTAGTAATGCAGACATGAAAGTTATCAGTGAGTTTGTTACTGAAAACTATTATTCACCACTGCCAATGCCATTCGATGAAAAGTTCAACAACCCACTGTATAGATTTTAGTACATTTTTCCTAGTTTATACTAATCACCAGAAACAGTAAATTTGCCATGACAGTGTGGCAAATTTAAAGAAATCTTAAGAAACTAAACCAGATCTCACCACTTGATCTCAGCCATTTTATTAAGTGCTTATATTTTTGATGCATCACATGTGACAAAATCACTTAATTAGTTTATAAGAAGTATTTTACTTTCTAATAAAGCATTGCACTTTACTTCCTCAGTGTGGTTTCACACTTTTTTAATTTCTCCAAATGTTTTCAGTATCAAATACTGTCACAGAAATTCACCTCATTCCTAAGTCAGGGTATTGTTATAGACTGGATACTAGTCTCTAATCCCTCCAAATATCACAACCTCAAAACTCTATCCAGCACCCTTAGTGATCACTCCCCTATAAAGGTCCTTAGATACTCATCCCACCATACCAAACCACATAGAATCATGTAGAAAATTAACTATCTTCCATCCAGAAACTTTCAAATCTCTCCTCTCCGAAATAAACTGGAATTTCCTCCATCAACTGCCCTTAGATGATGCTGTACAGACTTTTAACTCCACCCTCCTTAATATTCTTAACTCACAAGCCCCCCTTCGTACTGTCCGGGTTAAGTCCAATATTTCTCCTTGGCTATCCAACACCACCCATTCTCTAATAAAAAGTAGAGACAAAGCATGGAAAACATGGACAAAACCAAGGCTCCCAGCAGACCTGCAAAACTTTAAACTTAGAAATCAGCCCAAAAAATACATTAATAAAGATAAAAGAGACTTCTGCTATAACCTCCGTCAGCCTTGAGATCCAATCGAAAAAAATTCTGGAACTCAATAAACAAAATTCTACACCCTGGTACGCCCAGCTCGTCTAAACCATATCCAGATCAAACTCCTGAAGATACTCCCTCCACCTTTAACACCTATTTCATTGATTCCATATGCAAACTACTTAACCCAAACCCCAACCCATCCACCCAAAGCAATATTTCTAATTATATAGAATCTGCACATAACTTAAACACTACTAATACATTCTTGCTTAAACCTGTACCTACCAGCTGCATCAAATCCTTGCTCTCCAAACTAAAACCCTGCTTGGTCTCCATTGACAACATCCCTTCTCAGTTTCTTCAAATAGCCCTTCCTGTCTCTATCTTAATTAACCACGCTATCTCAGAGTCTGAAGCTCCATCCAGCTGGAAACAATTCTATACCTTACCTGTACATAAAAGAGGCAACTCCACTGACATCACCAATTTCAGACCTATCGCTATCCTGTCACCGCTCTCCAAGATTCTCGAAAAATGTATTCAGAAACAAGTCATGCACTACTTAATTCAACAAAATCTGCTTGCACCAACCCAACATGTTTTTAGACCTAAACATAGCACTACCACTACCTGGGCTATACTTCTTTAATACTGTTTCTCTAGCCAGAGAGGACAATGAGCAAACTTATATCCTGGCTATTCTTAGACCTTTCAAAGGCTTTTGACACTGTCTCCCATCCTCTTCTACTACACAAACTAACTAATCTTAACTTCTGCACTGCTACTATTGCATGGTTTGCCAGCTATCTCTCTGACCGACTTCAGGCATTTAAAATAGGTATCCCACAAGGTTCCATCCTTGGGCCACTACTTTTTAATATCTTTACCAATTCTCTCTACTCTTCCTGTCCTCTCTCACCTCTAGTCCAATACGCTGATGACTCAACAGTCATCACTATTGCTGACTCACCTTCTGAGCTCATCTCTGCCACACAGTCTACCTTCAACTCCATCAAAAACTGGCTCTCCAAAAATCATCTAATCCTTAACCGTCCCCCAAAAAAATTGCTACTTTTTCTACCAAAACACCTTAACCATATCAAATCCTCCTTCTCAATACAGTCTCTAAATAACACCTTAATTGAGGTTGAATCCAACACTAAGCTATTAGGAGTTATTTTTGATGACCAGCTCATATTTGACTTACATATCAACAGCTGTATCAGGAAAACTCATCAGAAGCTAGGTCTCCTGTACCGCAACAAAAAATTTCTCTCCAGGGAAGCTAAGATAACTCTTTCTCATGCTTACATATTACCCAGTCTACTGTACAGTTCTCAGATTTTCACTAATCTAAACTCAGCTTTTCTTGCCAAACTTGAATCAACCTACAATAAGATAGCTAGATTTGCTGCCCAGCAAACCCATAAGTCCCATCACTGCCTCTCTCTGAAACAGCTAAACTGGCTTTAATTACTACACCTGCTCCTTCTCTCCCAGCTCCAGATCATTCACTGCATCCTCTACAAACCTTCCTATTGCCCTGCTCTTTCAATTCTAATCTCCCACTATTCACCTGCTAGGCCTCTCTGGAGCTCCACCCAAGATTTTCTATTAACTCACAAACCAAAAACTAAGCTTGGATATAACCTCTACAGCTATAATCCCATTGAACAGCCTCCCACTAGAAGTTAGGTCCAATATGCAACTGAAAAAATTTAAAGCTGCCACCAGAGAATACCTGCAAAGTCGATGGACTTGCCACTGTATTCGCCTTCCTTAGGCAGAGCTCTAACGTAAATTCCACCAACTGTCCTTTTATATCTTATAAATTCCTTAGTATAGCACTGCTCAAATGACTGGCAATGACTTAGATGAGTGAGTCTACTGTTAATTATGTGATATTAATACGTACTGCATGCCTACTAAAAATTATTGTTATATTTCTGAATTTCTGATTTATTTTCATTAATTTGTTACTGTATACATTCAAGATTTTTCCATTCTTCTGCTTATACTGTTATTTGCTTATGCTTAATTTTTTTTGTATAATCTGTTGGAGCTTTTCTCCCCAGGCCTCCACTGAAAAAAGTACAGGCTCCTGGGTTCAAGACCTGGGATTGACATTTAGCCAGATTCACTCCACTCCCACACCCCAAAGGGCCCATATCCATACCGGAAGAATACAGTGCCCCTGCAATCACAACTGAGCAGGTAAAAACTGCACTGTCCAAAGCCAAGAACAGCTTCTATGGGACTGGGCAACATCCCAGGCTGCATTCTACACGAACTTCAAGATGAACTAGCCCCCACCTAAGCACCTTGTTCAACCACAGCCTCACGTCAGGCTTTGTACCCACTAAATGGCACATGGCAACAGTTATACCACTGCACAAAGGGGGTTTCACCATGGACCCAGGGAACTAACGCCCTATTAGCTTGATGATCCTGGTCTGCAAAGCCATGGAGCGTATCATCATGGAACTCATAAACAAAGACATTGGTAACCTCCAGACGCTGGATCCCACCCAATTCAGGTTTGTGAAGGGCAGATCATGCCTCCTGAACCTGATTAACTTCTTTGAAATAGTCAGCAAAGCCGTAGATGAGGGTAAGGCAGTTCATACAGCCTATCTTGACCTCGCCAAGGTTTTCAACACCATCCCCCATTCTGGAATCATAGATAAATGCACTAGACTAGGTATAAATCCATATGTCACAAGATGGGCTGCCAAATGGCTCACTGATAGAACCCACACTGTAAAAGTTGCTTGACTTTAAACCTGTAACAAGTAGAGTACCACAGAGTTCTGTCCCAGGTCTTCTCCTGTTTGGTATCTACTTCTCTGAGGTACAGGCTAACACAGAGTTCCTCTGGCTGATGAAGTTCGCAGACAACTGCAAACTAGATACCATAGTTGAGACTCTGAATGATGTGGACATACTACAGAAGGGCTACAGTGAGACTGATGCCTGGTGCCACAGCCATGGCCTCAAGCTCAATGCCAAAAAGTACACTGTTATCCCCTTTGGTAAGAACTCAGTGCCCATGAACTACCACATAGGTGGAAGTCCACTTAACGCCGAAAGTGTGATAAGAGACCTTGGGATTCAGGTGGACAGTAGTCTCTCTTTTGATAATCACATCACCACAGTAGTCAGGAAATCCTTCAACATGGCGCACCTCATCAGGAAAGGGTTCTCAGCTAGGAAAAAAGAAGTCATTATTCCCCTCTACCCGGCTGTCATTAGACCCATTATTGAGTACAATGCCCCTTCTGGAATGTACCTCACAAGACATCTGCAGCAGCTGGAAAGGTCACAAAAATACCTCACAAAGAGGATTATGGGACTCAGACAGATGCCCTACATTGACCATCTCAAAATACTCCAGCTTTACTCCATGGCATATTGCCTACTCCGAGGTGATCTCTGCCTGAGATACAAAGCCCTGTCAAACTCAGAGCTGCTGGACATGCTACACCTAAAGAAATCCAAATCCCACCGAGCAACATGCTCCATGGACCTAAACCTTCTCACCACAATAAACAGTACATGCTGGAGGGATAGATTCCTGTCCCAGAGATTTCCCATACTCTAGAACAAGTTACCTATCTATGTCAAGCAGAGTTCATCACTAGCACTCTTCAAGAAAAATCTTGATGAGTGGATGGGAAATAGGAAATTCACCCGGGGATCAGTTCTGTGGCTGTGCTTGACAGAGGCACAAGAAAATAACATTTTGGGTGGCATAAGCCAGGGAACCTTATTGGCTAGGCTTACATAGGCCCTCGGGCTGATAGCCTAGTACCTACCTATGAACCTATGAACCTTTAGCTCAGTCAACAAATGTAAAATAAAATAAATAAAAATGAAAGCTTAGGATTTTGTACAGATTAAATCGCTGATGTGTGGTAACTGATGCTGTGTGCAAACCAAATAATGCAACAGGTTTTGTTAAAATATCCCCTTTATCCTGCAGTATTTGACAAGGAGGGTGGAAAAGCTTGCAGCATATTTTTAAATAGTCAACTGCTCAGTAAAACGAGAGGGATTTTTACACTGTGACAAGTTAAGTCTTTTGGATGTGATAATTAGGTTATGTAGAAGTGCCACACTGATACACTGACTTCCAAGTGAAGTCCATGCCTTCTTAAACCAAAAGTACATCAGGCAAGGATTTCACCTGCACAGTCACTGTAAGAGTACAGCACATATTTCTGAGAACATTAACTTTCCATAGTAATTTATATCCTGATATATGTGCAATAATCTTCTATAAAATAGTGTCTAATCTCAATTTTCTTTTTTTTCTTCTTCTCTTTGATCGCAGTAATAGTGTGGCAAATTTTACTTAGCATTCCATCTGTGGCTACAGTGAATAAAAAGAAGTCTGTCCACTGCTGACCCAAATAACTGCAGTGCCCAACACTTCTGAATGCAATTGTGTTTAACAAGCTGGAGGTTGATCACTCACTTGAAGACATTTGGCAATGTGAGTGATGATCATAGAGTGGATTTTGTTCTTATATTATGATGTTTGCTGACACCTGTGATAATATAATTGTTCTGTACATTTTTCTAAAAATACTTTTGATTTATGACATTTGCACTGATGATTGTCACACTTGCAATGTTCTATTGAATGATTGCTACATTTGTAACTGTGTAACCATTATATAACTGTTTTGAAGTTTGTCTTGTGTGGGTCTATATTACATGATTAAATGATCACAATAGCAAACACTCTAAAGAGCAAAAATGCAGCACATCGAAACCATTATTGTGGGGAACTGCGCCCCACACACCCCCAGTTAAATATATATACCAACTCCGAGATCGCACTACAGTGAGGAAAGGGCAAATATTCTTCTGTTCGCTGTACCGCGATCCCACAAAAAGCACTTCAATGTGCTACATTTTCGCCCTTTAGAGCATTTGTGTTAGATATTATGAATATAAGGCTGAAATTAATTCTGTTGTAAATATGCTGAAAGAAAAAGCTTGTTTAAATGCAGAAACAGAGTTTAGTAATATGTGATCAGCAGCCATACTAAATGACCATGGCTTGGAAAATAAGGAACCTGCTGAATGGACATTTTTGCCTTACAGACTTAAAAACAGGATGTATGCAAGAGCAAAAATGCAAAATTTGCTTTTAAAGAATGGACAATGACACTGTGGCAATGTGTTTCCTCAAAAATATGTTTTTCTGCATGGAAAACAGGACATGTTTTATCAGCATTGGCACAAGAACAGATGTTCTTATACAAAGATCCAAATAGAATACAGGATGTTCACACTGTCAGAAAAGCTGGTCTCTCATAAAATTCAGCAAAAATGTGACAAGACATTGTTAAACACGGAAGCTTAAAAATAATATTATCAAGTCAGCAGTTTGCATCAGCATCTGCAACAATTAGTATTGTTTCTACAGGATGAGCAATTCTCCAAAATAGAATATCAAGAGGAAATGTATATGTTTATGCATGACTAAAAGTGTATATAAAGAGCTGCATGAATCCAGTTATGTTAGGGGTATGGTAGGGACACATTTGTCCTGAGGTAAATGTTATATCTCTCACATCATCTGTACTATATGAGAAGTAAAGTTGGAACAGTACTTTAAGCTGCAACGTTAGTCCGTTTGGTTTATTATAAAAAGTTATTTGTTACTGCTCTAAAGTTGATGCTGCAAAGTATATTCTCTCATCAATGTATATTCTGCAAGTTTCACTATGCAACAGACTGTGAATGCAAATATAACCAGACTTTGAATTTTAGCAGAATCCAGCCAGCAAGACTGAGTGTCTTAAGAAGACTTCAAATCCCACAGCAAGCAGTAAGCACAATATAATTTTTCAATGGCAAGTTAGCCTGCATTTGAACCTAAAATCTGCATTCAAACACAGGGGGAGTGATGGTAAGCCCTGCAGAGGGGCACTTCAGTCAAATTGCAGTAACTAACATTTGTATGTATGTGTACATCCTAAACAGAAGTATTCCAGTTTATGCAGCTTGCAGTAGTAAAGTTTTTTAGACATCTAAAATCAGTAGTGAGACTAGTTCAAGAAAGTCGCAGTGCCATAAATTCTCCAAGAAAAGGTGAATGTCTGCTTGTACAGCAGTCCGCTGCCTGTTGTGCTTCACCAGCTTCTCAAGTGACTCTGAAAAATTTCTAGCCATCAGCAACAACAGCCTGATCACCTGTTTTCTTGCTAACTGGTAAGACTTTTTTCTGTCACATATTTAGTGTGGATGATGTTAGACAGTTTGTATATTCTTAGACAGTTTGTATATTCTTAGACAGTTTGTATATTATTAGACAGTATGGATATTATTTATAATTCATGCAGGAGTAAACCAAACTTTAGTAAATTGCAATGTTGGTATGCACAGCACATTATTAAATGTAAAACCTTATTAGGGCAGGTTGATAGTAAGGCATTATGCAAATGTATTACAATATTTGACTGGTATCTCAAAGAATACCATGTGAAATATGGCAAATGTTTATTGTGTGCTTCAACAAAAACTGCATTTTGTGTATTATGCCATAAAAAAGTATTCTATCATATTGCTAAAAAAGTAGACTGTAAAGACAGATCTGTTCATGATAAAGAATTAACTAAGGGTAAAGTGTTTCCATTACATTCAGATGTTGAACAGTTATGTCCTGTCACCACATGTGAGTCAAATCAGTTACTGATAGAACCCCTAGTACATTTTGTTACAAAGAAATGTAGTAAACTTCTAAAAGACAGACACAATGAGTTCAGAAAGTTTAGACAAGTTATACATACATCTTTTCAAAAGTGCATAGGAGTTTCAAATTCAGCAGAACAGCTTACTAAAGAATGTCAGAAAGACCATGCAACATTACAGGAAATTCAACAGCAGTTGCAGGATAAAGTAAATAAATTATCTGAACTGACAGAGACTGGGAACTTCCTGCATACACAGCTAATCCGTGCAAAAGAAATATATTTTATCATATGTTTATGTTTTGAAAATGGTTAAATATACATGGTAGAGACAAATCATTTTTAAATGTTTTACTTTCATTCAGTTAAAGCAAGACATCTATCAGTACTACAGTAAATTAAAGCATATGACTGCCATTCTTAGCACAGTCAAAAGGTAAACAAAACTGTTCTAGTGTATAAAAATTAAATGAAAATAGTTAATAAGAATAAAGATTTAAAGTCACAAGACTGACATTCTTGTATAAAGATATACAGATACAAGACAGACATGCATGTATGTTATTTTATCTAGAGTACATTTGTTTACAATACACAAAAGCAAAAGGCAGACATCAGCAAATATAAATAATATAAATATAAACATGTGTTGGTTAAACTAATATCTATTTTGTTTTTTACAATTTGTTTATAATTATATAGTAACACCAAACAGTTAAAGTTCTGAATTTTAAAAAGAAAATCACAGATGGTATTATTCAAACAGTTTTTGTAAAATTAATGGCAGGACAGTTAAATAGTTAAATAAATAAATAATAAAAAAAAACTGAAATCCATGTAAGCTAATTGTAATGTAGTATAAATGCATAGTTATGCAAATCACAATCACATTAAAGGAAACATGCCAAAAAAAATAACTATAGTTTATAGAATATAAAATGTGAGCTCAGACCCTCCTGGACTGAATGAATAGTTACAGGAAATGTTGGAAAGATAAGATAAACAACAAAACTGATTGCCAGATAAGTAGCATGAGTTTTTCTAAAGCATCATTGTTATTAAAACATAATTGTTAAAATGTTTACGGGCAACACTATTTGGTAATTGTAATAAAATGTCACAATTGTGCATATATGTCACTGATAATCTGTTTGCAAGTAAATGTTAAAAGAAAAAAAACTCAGTTGCATCAAGTACAGCCAGCAAATGGGCTATAGTATACATACAGTTCAAATCAATTGTGCAGGAGGGTGTAAATGCCTACTAGTGGTAATAAACAGTAACAGCTTTATAAAAATGATCAAATCAGACAGGGGTCTATAGTTTGGTAACCTAATAAAATAAATGTATAACCAAAGTGTTGGGCTGACATACATTCTATTCTCACAGCATAAAGCAGATAAACAATAGTGCAATACTACAGGGAGGGGTACTTTCTCAGTTTTACACTGACTGTATAAGCAGTACTGCACAAGGGTCTGAAATAAAGCTACATAAAAAATAAACAACTAGGGTCGGAAATAAAGCTACAGAAAAAAATAAACAACAAGGGTCTGAAATAAAGCTGCAGAAAATAATATCTCATTCCTTCTTGACAATACTCTTTTAGGGGGAGGAAAAAACAGGTATTAGTGTATTAGAAATACTGGTAAACAGGATTAAACCTGACAGGATAAGATATTTTACAAGTTGTTAATAGCTATCATAATGGTTATTATTGTATTGTTTAGTATTAAATTGTATTTACAACCTGTTAAACTGTAAAGCTATACAAGAGATGGTTTAAAAAACACGAGATGGCTTAAAATTGATTACAGCTATACAAGAGAGAGTAAAGATATGTAAAAAATTGAACAAGAATGGTCACTATTTTTAATATGTTTTTGGCAAAACAATGTTGGTATAAAAAAGCATGAATACTTTTAATTGTTGAGTAATAACAGGACATATGCCTCTGGTGGCAATTCCACTAGATATTTCTAAAGAGACATAAAAGTTTTCCAAAATGTTGCTTAATATTAATGCTATTAAATTTGTAAGATTAGACTAAATGTACTTTATAGTCTTTGTATGTACAAATGCAGAAGAATTCAGTACAAATGATAGTCTTTGTATGTACAAATGCAGAATAATTCAGTACAAATGAAATTAATGTCTAGTAATGAATATGTGTGAAAAAAACATATTTAAATAAAACAATGGGTCCAAGGTACCTACTAGATTGAAATGCATGAATAGCAAACAGTCTGTGTAAATACATACTGATCAGGATACATTGTAATAAGTTCAAAACTAATTTGTCAAGTTGTAATATCACTGGTTTTACCCCAGTAAAATAATTGCTTTCAAATATTTATTATCTAAGCCCAGTTCAGTATTTTACCAAGATGTTAATGAGCAGTTCAGAGACATGATCACAATGTTATGGTTAAAATCACATTAAAACTGTATATTTTCAGCAGTGTATAAATGCTTGCAGTAGCACATGGTTCTTGTCTATTATAGTTAATTCAACAGTTGCAAAGAGTTAATGAAACAGTTCTAAGTCATAAATTAAATTCTGTGATTGCAAAAGAATAAATTGATCAAGTTAAAAAAATAGTATTAAAGCAGACACAGCTCATAACTGATAAAATATTTTCACAGAATGGTCTGCAAAAGAAAAAGTTTTAAATACATTCAGTTTTGGTAGTAATACTTAATATCATTGTATTAACTATGTAAAATTGCATTTTGACTTGTATCAAAGAAGACTATAGGTTTGTTTCTTAATGTGTTTTCTATATAAAATGTTTTGAGTATGTTTAAAAACAGAGGGAATTGTTAGATATTATGAATATAAGGCTGAAATTAACTCTGTTGTAAATATGCTGAAAGAATAAGCTTGCTTAAATGCAGAAACAGAGTTTAGTAATATGTGATCAGCAGCCATACTAAATGACCATGGCTTGGAAAATAAGGAACCTGCTGAATGGACATTTTTCCCTTACAGACTTAAAAACAGGATGTATGCAAGAGCAAAAATGCAAAATCTGCTTTTAAAGAATGGACAATGACACTGTGGCAATGTGTTTCCTCAAAAATATGTTTTTCTGCATGGAAAACAGGACATGTTTTATCAGCATTGGCACAAGAACAGATGTTCTTATACAAAGATCCAAATAGAATACAGGATGTTCACACTGTCAGAAAAGCTGGTCTCTCATAAAATTCAGCAAAAATGTGACAAGACATTGTTAAACAAGGAAGCTTAAAAATAATATTATCAAGTCACCAGTTTGCATCAGCATCTGCAACAATTAGTATTGTTTCTACAGGATGAGCAATTCTCCAAAATAGAATATCAAGAGGAAATGTATATATTTATGCATGACTAAAAGTGTATATAAAGAGCTGTATGAATCCAGTTATGTTAGGGGTATGGTAGGGACACATTTGTCCTGAGGTAAATGTTATATCTCTCACATCATCTGTACTATATGAGAAGTAAAGTTGGGACAGTACTTTAAGCTGCAACGTTAGTCCGTTTGGTTTATTATAAAAAGTTATTTGTTACTGCTCTAAAGTTGATGCAGCAAAGTATATTCTCTCATCAGTGTATATTCTGCAAGTTTCTGTATGCAACAGACTGTGAATGCAAATATAACCAGACTTTGAATTTTAGCAGAATCCAGCCAGCAAGACTGAGTGTCTTAAGAAGACTTCAAATCCATCACAGTAAGCAAGCTCCATATAATTTTTCAATTTGCTATTGTGATCATTCGATCATGTAATCTAGACCCGTCTTGTGCCTGGGTCACAGCTGAGAATAGTCATTTCAGACCAGCATAACACCAAGTTACTAAATCGGTAATTTAGTTAAGCAGTCAGTTAATTATGCATTTTAGCATACAGCACAAACTATATTATGCCCCCCCATACAAATTATTGAATACATTAGTAAAACCACTTGTAATGCATGATTTTAAACAGCTAATCCTTGAAGAAGAGAATATGTCATATACCAAGCATGGGAGGACTATGCTTGTTTTGGACATAATTTGTGTTTTGTAAAGTTATTTCTAAGATCTACTTCAGAATGTACAATATGGCACCTATTCCAAAAAACTTGCTCTGAGTGTAAATGACCACTTACACTGAGAGGAGATGCTTTGAAATCTGATCCTCATAGCAAGCCTGTTTATAGACAGACCTTACACTGAAGTAAGTCACTTACACTGACAGCAAGTCATTTGGAATGTGGCCCAGTGTGTTATTACAGATTATACAATGACTGGCCATTAATATTCTAAAACAAGCCCGCGGATTGGCCAGCCCAACCAGCGTGCCCATTGTAAATCTGAGAATATACCAACAGAAAAAGGTCCGGTCACCCAGACTTTTTTTCCGTTGCTTTATTCTGTAAGTTTTATTATTTTTTTTTTAAACAAAAATAAAAAAAAATCTGTAGTCTGGATTCTGGGCATAGGAGAGAGACAGCCTGGAGAAAATATCAGGAAAATCAAGTACATTATTTAAAACTAAAGACATGTACCTGATTTTCTTTGTATTTCCTCCATTCGGTCTCTCTCTCTCTCTCCTACCCCTAAACTGTCCGAAACTTTTTTTTTTTTTAATTTTCTTTTCTCCGTTGCTTCCTTTCCAAAGCACTGATGTACTGGGTATGCATGGGAACACAAGTCCCATACGCATGCGCAGTGCATCAAAAAACACACCAGGATATTACCAGCCATGGAAGAACAGTACAGTGCCGTTATACAAAGACATTATTTAAGAAAAGTAAGTATTTTTTTTCTTAAATAATGTCATTGTATAATATCAATAACTGATGCCATGGTGTGGTATATTATGATTTATCCACGGTTGGCTTTATTTAATCAATTGGGCTTTGCCCTTGTGATTAAACCACAACAACCGTGGGTAAATCTTAATTTACCACACCGACATTGTCAGTTATTGCTTAAACATTCCCTCAACCATAATTTTTGGACATGCTTTCATACAGAATTATTTGAGATACTATCAATAAATACCAGCTAATGCCACTGTCATTCACAAAATGTTTTTCATTGATGTATTATAGGGCAGTCAGTCCTCTGATGTATTTTTGTAACAAAAGAAGAAAATATACATGATTTGTTCTATATTATAGAACGTGTTGGTCTGTAATGTTCTAATAGTAGTATTTCAAAACAGAAATGCAGACATTGGGTTATAGTCAGAAAGCAGTAGAAAAGGGCAGTATAGCATCTACATCAGTTGGGTTGCATTTTCCTCAAATATGCCAAATCACTTAGGGGAGCCCACATAAGAATGTTTCATATACAGGTACCATTCCTCATGAAACTTGTTCTCTTTAAAGTACAAGATATTTCAACCCAGCGGGTCACTGCATACAAGCATAAAAGTATATGAAATGTGGGGATCAAGTTTCTAGCTCTGCAGAGGTAGGTAAGAAGTTTTATAATGAGTGACTAAGCCATGTGTTACTTAACAAGTACCTTCCCCAGATGGTATCAGACAGCATGCATATTACATACCTAACCTTTTCAAGATTAGCTGTATTTTGTAGTGTTCAACTTTTTTGGCATAACAGCACAACAATATAAAACTTTTCTATGAAAAATCTTTATGCTAAAGAGATTCTGAGCTTATCAAGACAAATATTTTCTTCTTTGTTGTGTTTTAATTCTTTAATTATTCCTTTAGTGACTTTTCCTGATTATGTTTAAATTACATGCGTAGAGCACTGATCACACCATGGCCAACTGCAAGCTCAACCTGGGTTCCATTTAAGACAGTAACAATAAAAACATAACAAATACAACCTACAGTGGAACACAAACAATACAAATTGGTCACAAAAATGGAGATACTGTGTACAACTTTTACATACATGTTGAGGTGTATATTGTACAAGCAGAAAAGTGGAATTGGAGTAGCAAGAAAAGTACAAGAAGCAACATTAGCTTTAGAAATTATAAGGAGCAACATGAGTGTTTAGATGGCAAAATGAGGGAGACATAATGGTAAAGACACAGAGTAAAGGTAGCAGAGGGACTAAGAAAAGTAAATGCTGTAAGATAAGAGTCAGTAAGGAGTAAGAGAAGCCATGCATACATTTACAAGAAGCAGACACATACTAGTAACAGATATAGTAGTGACATAAATAGGGTGACATGTAAGGGAATTAACCTAATGCAGAGTAATATTTATTAAATGATATGCCCTGCATTCTGCCTTTTGCATGTGTATTGCTCAAACAGATACTTGTTGAGTTGGACCCTGAATTCTGAGCAGTTAGAATGTTAGCTGAGAGACTGAGTACATGGAAACTAGAGTCAGAGCTATATAGTTTGTATGTGCAATATGGAGAGTAGGGCCTATTGTATCCTGAATTCTGAAGTTTAAGATATTATCTCAATCTGGGATCAATAAGGGGACTGAGTTTCAAGTTCTGGTGTTTGCATTTTTTAGTAATCATAGCCAAGTTTTGGTGCTTTGTAATCAGATGGCTGCAGTGACTTCCAAACAACTAAATGAGTTTCACTCACCAATGCATGAAACCTAAAGAAATGCGCAGCCCCCAAGCACCCTATTACTTTATTATTCATCAATCCAGCTCTAAGAAACAACGATCATTTGAATATATCACTTTTTGTATGTGACATATTTTATTAGTGAATGTGTTTTACAAGCACAATCAATTAACAACAGAGTTTTTTTTATCAGGAACACCGTAAATAAAATATTTCTACATGGACTTCTTTTTTTCATTTTATTTCATTTTATTTACTTGACATATCACTTGAGCATTTGCTTTTTATAGATGCACTGAGTCCTAACTCATATAATCAATGCTAGTAACGCTCTCCCAACTGAGCTATTTTGACTCAAAGGTTTCCATGCCAAAACCCACGATTCAACCAGAGACCTTTAGATCTTCAGTCTAACACTCTCCCAGCTGAGAATACTTTAACCTACAAACACACCCACACTTGCCAGGACTGAGATTAGAACCCCTGCCTATCTAGTTATTTATACTATAGTATTAGGTAGTTATTACATGCACCATGAAGAGTAACATTAAAAATACTGCATTAATAAGTTAGAGCAATGAGCTCATTCTATGACACGTGTAGTTTATACTAACCGTAAATACTGTTGTACACTTCCAGTGAAAGTACACATTTCCGAAAGCCATCATCAGCCATGTAGTACAAACGGGAACCTCAAGAATGCAATACTCTGTCTAAGACAAATGTTTATAAAAAGTCTAATGCTGTGATATCACTTTCCATTCTGATTTAATGGTTTTAAGACTGGAAAATATGTCCAAAGCTGGCACCATGGGATACTTTTTTGTTGTTGTTACATGCTTCTCTCTCTGGCTTCTGTGTTGCTGAATTTACCTTGAGCTACCATATTTATGTGTTACAGATGTAATCTAGTCTTATTGCTAGAAATGACTGGACAAAATCTGTGACACAGAAATAAAAATAGAAAACGTGAATCCAGATTACAAAACTAATTAGTCAAGGCTTTTGAAAAAGCTAATGCATGCTAACCACAGTGTGCATGTAGGGTACTAATTATTGAATTTTGTTGTCTCCAAGCTACATTTCCTAGTCTACTCGACCCAAAATATTCTTGGGTGATAAGTGCAATTATGAGGAGTATGTTTATCATACTAGATCACTTTGGAGGTCTAATCTTGGAAACATGTAGTTAATAGATGCCTACTTTGTAGTTGCATGGCAGTTGTGTTTCAAAATAATTCTTAGCTCTAGAAATCAATGCCCAACATCTTCAGAGACAATACTTAGAACTGCAGTATCAGCATTAGCATCAACTCCCCTTCCCCATTTTATACAAGTGTTGAATACGACATCAGTAACAATCATCGCATTCAGAAAATATTCATACCCTTGCGTGGCTACCCTACTGCAGATTCAGGACTATGGTATAGTATTAATAAAAAAAAAAATAATAATAAAAACAAAAAAAAATGTAATTATTTTTTCTCTATACTGCACACTTACTTTTTTATAATTATGTTTTATTATCAATAGTGTTTGGGTAGGGCATGAAGTCTGTAAGCTTACTAAAGTTTGATTTTATAGGATTGTGGTTGTGGTCGTGGTTTCTGTGTGTTTTAGGATACATTTTCTTTTTTTATGTTTTATAATTTTGCAGGATATAATGTAACTGTTTTTTCATCTGAATGTACAGCTGGAATGGGACTTACTAAGCTTACTGCTTTATGCTTTTTTGTAGAGTTAGGAAACAGCGGCTGTTAAGGGGCTGCTACTGTCTCAAAATAATTAAATAGCTGATAATGTGGGTGCCATGATAAGATTTTTGGTAATAAATGTAAAGGGGCAACATGCTTGATAATGGAAGAAAAGTGATAATAAACATATATTGTACTTTAGCTTTTTAGCTTATACAGGCAGACCCACATACACACATACATACAAACACACACACACACACACACACACACACACACACACACACACACACACACACACACACACACACACACACACACTTGTTTGTTCAACACCAATGGGGAATCAGTGACAATGGAGTTAAGCATGTTTCTTCTTTTCCCTGCTCTTCAGTTATCTTGGGGTTGCGATATTTAAGTAGTAGGGTATGAGGGGTACAGAGGGGTTGCTTCCCTGAAAAAATACTTTGTTTATGAGTTTTTATTGTCTGATTGACTAAACATTCCACTGATTCATTGAAAGAATGTCAGTTGAGAAATTAGAATAATAACTGTTCAATTGTTTGTTTTTATCTATCTATCTACTCACACACACATATGGTTGTAGTGTTCTGAGTGAAAGATTGCAGTACAGTAGGTCTGTGAATTCGTCCTTCCCCCTCTGTTTTGTGATATATATATATATATATATATATATATATATATATATATATATATATATATAATAAGCTGTGTGGTATGGATTGCAGGTTACAAAATAACTTTTTTGTTATTTTGCATTATAGTCTATAAAGTTCAGTCTTTTCCTTCGTTCTTTTGAGCATTCCCTCTTCGATGAGATAATTATATATATATATATATATATATATATATATATATATATATATATATATATGTACACACACACACACACACACACACACACACACACACACACACATATATACATATATATATATGGTAGACTGTTTACTAGGTATCTTAAAATCCAAATTTTCATTTCTTTATTATCTGACGGACTGTTGTGATTGCAGATTTCCATGTCCCTCTCCTTGTTTTTGTTTTTAAATAGCATACACTGTCAGGATTTCCAGTGCTTCATCCATGCCAGTCTTCTATGTAATGTACTGTACTATATATTGCTCTCAGTTCAAATAGCCTAGATAAAGAAGTGTACAAAGTTTGCATGACAGCGATTATCTGGAGGATAACCGTTAGTAAGATCAGGGTGTGATTTTAAATCAGGACTCACTTAACATCATAATAAGCATCAGCTAAGGATTCAACTTCATTAGAATGCAATAATAACCATGAAGTACATTATTCAACCCAGGACACTATTAGGATTTTTTTTCTAAGAAACATGTTTTTCTCTAAATTCCTATCAAGAAAAACTCACATGAAAATTTGTTTTTGCATCATTTATTTTGCTTCCCCTTGCAAAGTGAGTGCTGCAACAGAGTATTATGATTCTGCTAGCATTTGAAAGGTTACCACTGAACCACAGACACCTTTGCTTTTGAATTTGGAAGGATGGTACCCTAAACCAATGTTTTATTCATCAGAAACCACATTGTATAAAATATCTAATGTTGTAATAGGGCTCGGATTACTACTTTCCACTTTCCACAACAATTCTTTGATATCCAAACAAATATTAGTTCTGAGTGAGTTCTCTGGCAAAGCCTTATCAAACTCATGTGCTGGCCAGCCTTCCACATGCACCCCCAAGTCTGTGAAATGCATCTTTATGGCAGATTTGTTAAGTGTTTGTAATTTTGAGTGATACCAGCATCTGAAGGACTTTAGAGACTTCACTAGGAAAAAAAAGTCCATGCAAATTACATGCTTGATTTTTGCATATATATTAATAATGCCATTTCAAATGTTAAGATATCCCCACTTTGATCACTTATATTTATCACATACGTTCCATCTACTGCACATTAAACTTCCATTGTTCCTTTTAATTGCACAGATAATCACTAGAAGCCTGCCTTCTTTCCCACTTATTCTGGCTAAATCCCAACAGCTTTTCTTCTTTGTTCCATGTCACTATCATAGCTTGAGACACTACATTAATCACCCACAATACATGTATTTTTTCTAGATGATTTTTAGCCTAGTGCCTTCTGAACATCAGGCTTTCCCCGATGGGGCTCTTTCCTAATACAATATGGGGTGAGAGACCTGCAGAGGGGCCATCAAGCAGGCTACCATGATGGCTGCTTGTGTCCTTGACACCATCCCAGCACTGAAGGCCTTTTGAAGGATTAACCCTACACCTGTTTATGGGGAATGAGATATCTGCATGACTGTGGGCCAACAATGCCTTCCCTCTGTGAGTGTACACTCCCATATACTCCATTATGAAGGCTACCACCACATAATGGTTTGATGATCTGAAAGCCCACCCCTAGGGTGAGCACTGCAATGCCACTTAGCCTCAATAGATCAAGGCTGTATGCATCCTGCTCCAGCCTGCCCTCCTCCCTGGACAGGCATGTCTATCTTTCATAGGTATATAGGTAAGTACTAGGCTAGATGCCCTGCTGGGCCATTTTAATCCTAGCCAATTTCCCTTTCAGTTCCATCAAGCACTTGAGCTGTTAATTGAACTTGGGTCACCTTGGCCATATTCAGGGCTTTATCCCTCTTGGCCAGCACTGCTAGCACAATGCATCCCTATTTATATAAACATGTGCATAAAAACTAGAGACAATTTCATCAAGACACTTGATACTATAACAATGCTAAACACAGAAAAAAATTAACACAGAGACATTGTGACAATTTAGGCACATAAACTTTCTACCTCACCAGAAGATAATGTTTTCCCATCTGTTACTCAGACTTTCCCTTATAACCTCTTAATTTCCAGTTAAACATTAACCAGATGTTTTTCTTCCAGTATAGGCATTTTTAAGATGCTATCCAATACAGAGTCTGCTGCTCTAGTCACCTATTATATTTTGTAATGTGACAACCACTCTCAGTTCTGATATTCATATATCTGTGTCATAATACTTTTAATTTTTAATGTTTTTCAGAATGACTTGAATGCAGCTAAATTCAGTAAAATGACTTTTGCCTTCCATAGCATTTATCCAACAGTTGTCAGTCTGTTATATTTGTCATGTGTTTAGTTCCCACAATACCTTACAACCAACTGAGAATTCAAACACTTCTCAAAGTCTAGTTCCTCCAGTGTTATATGGTTAGATTGCTCTCATCAAACCTGTTTTCAGTGAACTTACCAAACCAGATCTTGGGCTCACTCATGGATGACTTCATATCTGTCAATTCTTCAGATTTTTCCCCTCATATTTCTGGTCAAATCCTCAGAAAACTTGTTTTCTGGCACACTATTGATAATTTAAGTTACTAAGTAATGACAAACATTTGCGATTCAATTTCATATCCTTCAGAAAATGCATGCTAAAACAAAACCTATTATCCCCACAACTTTCTAAGTTTATAAGAGCAATATTTACATTTTTTCCTGATTTTGAGCCTTTGTCCCACTTTATTTTTGGCGTTGTCCAAATTTCTTGCACTTCGAAGTTGAGAGGTATGGATGGCTTGACTTCTCTAAAACCCTTTGAAGCTGCCACAGAAGTCCTGTTACCCATTAAACATCTAAACCACTTGTACACAGCATACTTCTCCCATTGAGACACCCTCCCCCAGGTCTATTTTACCTTCCTGTCCCATGGCTAGATATGTGACAAGAGATTGTGGCTTAGGGCATAGTTACTTTGAGGCTCTTCTACAAACTGTTGCACAATGAGAGTACTAACATTTAAAGAGACAGGTATAGCTGTTACTTATATCTTGTTTGCTGCAATAAAGGAAGCAGCTTTCAGTCCTCCGATACTATCCCATGCTATCATTTGAGTTTGTACTTTACTAAATGTATCCATCGACATACCACACTCACTCTGTGACAGCCCAAACCAAGATGACTTCTGAGTTTAAAGATACTCCATTTTTAATCACTTCAAAGCCACTCTTGTTTTGAAGTCACTCTTATTTTATAGAAATGGCTTTCAGTCACATAAACTAATCACAACTGAAACAGATTTTTCCACGCAGCTGTCCAACTGTTGTAAACTTGAATTATCTTCTGTTTCCTCCCTTCCCACTTACTTAAAATTGCATTTTATTCACTTGCTTTTACTGTATTTATGCTTCTTTTTACTTTATTACTTTATTTTGCTTTTTACTGCTTTTTCTTAAGAGTGTTCAGTTTCATTTATTCTGTTGCATTTATTACTGCTTGTTAGTAGTTTGATTAAATTGTAACTGTTATTCTAAGCCTCTTGGTTTTCATTTAAGTTCTTGGGCTCAAACTAGTTATCTTACACAAGGAATGTTTGTGGTCTACACTCTTGTGGCAGGAGAGTTAGCTTACATCCTTCAAAGTTGGGAATTGCTGGTTGAAGGCTTATTGTGTCTATTATTCTAAAAATCTCTTAGTTCTGGTTTAAGTGATTGGGCTTCAGACCAGTTATTTCACATTAAGAAGGTTTGTGGTCTACACTCTTGTGGAAAGAGAGAGAAGCCTTTGTCCTTCTGAGTAGGGAATTGCTGGTTGAAGGCTTATTGTGCCTGGTATTCTTAGTGTCTTTGTACTGGTTTAAACTTAATTAACCAGAGATGCTCTGTGTTTGGCATCCTTTACCAGAGGTCCAAAGTATTTTTGCTTGGATCCAAGCCATCCAAAAGTAAGAGCAAGAAATCAAGCTTATTTTGAGTTTGATCTGTACTTTTTCATCTGTATTTTACTGTTTTACTGCATTGCTTTGTGCCTTTTTGACTGCTTTTACCTTCTGTGCCTGATTATTATCTGCACTTGTTTTGCACTGAAATATTGCATAGTTAGGATGGAATAGATCCGGACTTGCAAATCTAACCTTTTTTTCATACACTTGAACTCAAATCTACCTATCTGACATTAAGAAGGGCTCCCTTGCATCCTTGTGGCAGAAGAGTGTGAATATAGCCTTGTTTGAGCTGGACATAGCCCTGCACCTCGCAACAGGGGTTAGTGGTACCTTGTACAGATACAAATGCCTAGAAACTCTTTTTACCCTAGACACTAGTCAGTGAAACCCTCCCAGGTTCCCGACTTCTCTGCAGACAGTGCAGCTGCGCACTTCTGCACTGCAGGCAACTCAGCTAAGCACTGACCAGCATTGCTCCACTTTTCATCCCTGATCTTCTATAGAATAAATCCCCTTGTTAATCCCAGAGAAATAGCTGATCTAATTTGCCCTTTCACAAATTAGTACTTAAGAATTATCTACTTCTAGGGACAGTCAGTTTCCCAACATTTCTTCAGCAAGCCTGATTGACATGGGCATCCTCAGGCAATGTAGCAATTGCCTCATGTATACTGACAACCATTTGCTCATAAAGCAAAGAAATAAATTAAGTGAGAGATGTAACTATACTGTGAAACTAGAATCAGTCCTCTCGCATAACAATAAACAAGACATCAAACAGCTTGTCAGCACACACACACCTCCCCACTCACACAAGATAAGGTCAAGACACATAAACCTACATAAGCAGAAGAGACTACCAAAAGACCAGAGACTTCTCAAGCACAAGCAACCTACACCTACTGGTACATGAATAGAATCCACCACTACACATAACAACACACATATAAGTGTCTCAACAATTAAATCCCTAAAGCAAAACACCTCAAAACCCAATGTTCTAGTCATAGGCAACTCAATAGTGAGACACACAGATGTCCCCCTCACCAGGTTGGACAAGAAGAAGGTCACGGTCAGCTGCCTATCAGGTGCCAGGATCCTTCTGATCATGCACGCACTCAAGTCATGCAACAACGCTTATCATTATGACTCTGTCATAGTACATGTTGGAGTGAATGACTTGAGATGTACCTCTCTAGACTATATGAACAGAGACATGACTGAACTCTCAGATTATGTATCCCAAGCAGGTATGTCCCTAGCCCTAAGCAACATTCTACCTTTGCCTAGGATGATGCCACAATAAATACAAAAAAAAAATGATTGAGTTCAATAATTGGCTTAGCTTCTAGTGTCACTCCAGGGGGATCCAGTGTCTGACAGCCTGGGAAGACATGGTCGACAGACTATGCTGCTTTGCCAGAAATGGCCTGCACCTGTCTCCTCAAGGTTTACAGATGCTGGCAAAGATGCTTGCCTCCCCCATAGTGCCTTTTTTAGGCTATGAAAACAACAAAACTTCTGAAGTAAAGAAATCTTCTAGAGACAAACTCAGTGTCATGCTGCTTAATGCTATGAGCCTAAACAGTAAACTGCTCTCCCTGGAAGCACTCCTCACCTTGAAAGATGTTGACATCTGTGCATTCATTGAGACATGGTTCAAGGCCATAGAGTGCATGCCGGCATTCAGACCTCAAAACAAGCATGAAAGAACCAAAGGTGGAGGTGTATCCACTTCATTAAATCTAAATGCACATAGAGACTTGTAAAACAGCAGGACTCTCTTGAGCTACTCCAGGTCCAAATAACTAGAGGCAAAATACCCTACCACATCACTGCTAGCTACAGGTCCCCCACCATGAACCAAGAGAAGTACACTGCCCACCTGGATTACTAGAGTCACTCAGTATACAGCGAAACACCTTGGTCATGGAAGATTATAACTACCCTTATATCAATTGGGTGACTTACATGAGCACAAATATGATCACTCTGAAGTTCTTGGATTTTGTAAATTCAAATGCCCTGGAAAAGTTGGTCTGTACCCCAACAAGGGGCTCAAATGTTGTAGACCTAGTGCTCACCAACATGAGGGGAGGTCACTGCACTACCCCTTACGTGTTGCCCTCCCTGATAAGGTCAGACCATAAATCAGTCTCATTTGAAGTAAAGATCAGGTTTGATACCCCTGCAGGAGCAAAAAAAACTGAAATATTTCTCCAAAGCAAACTATAGCCTACTAAGCAATGGTATAAAATGTTTCAAAGCCCCTACTAACACAGTTAACAATGACTCCTATGCAGAAGAGTTCATAAATGCCCTTTATAGCCACTTAAACAAATGTATTGACTCAGCTGTACCTGACAGGACTAAAACCAGGTCCTCCCAAAAAAGGAAGCCACCCTAGTGGACTGTAATTGTAAATAAGTTATATAACAAAAGAAAGAAACTGATATCTAAGAACAAGAGGGAACTTACCCAACAGAGGAGGAATACCCTTCACAGCTTGAACAAGTAAATCAAATATCTTGTAAAGTCCTCTAAGGCTAGTTGCAAGACCAAATTTGCATCCCTAGCTAAAGGCAACCATAAGGCATTCATTAGCTATGTCCAAAACCTAAAAGGGAATGACCAGCTGTGTGCCAAACTTATAGTGGATGGTACCACTCACACTGAACTTGGGGAAATTGACAACCTGCTAGCTGACAGATTTGGCAATAACTTTACCTCTACTGAGTATCTCCAAATAACAGGTCATACAAGTGCGTTCCAAGGCCAAACACATGGCCTCTATGGGACCAGATAACATCCCAGGTTGCTTACTAAATAATCTAAAACAAGACCTAGCAGAACCACTTGGCATTCTCTTTAACCATAACCTGAGCACTGACTTTGTTCCAGCAGAGTAGAGAACCACAACAGTAATCCCCTTGCACAAAGGGGGTCCATCAACCAGCCCAGGAAACTATTGACCCATAAGCCTAACCAGTCTTATCTGCAAGGCCATAGAAAGAATCATCATAGACCTTATCTACAAGGACACAGGTGACCTTCATACTCTTAACCCAACCAAGTCAAGTCTGGTTTCGTCAAGGTAGATCTTGCTTATTAAATCTGGTGGACTTCTTTGAGAATGTCACCAAAGTCCTGGATGAGGGCAAAGCAGTAAATGTCACCTATTTTGATTTAGCAAGGCTTTTGCCACAATTCCCCATTCAGGGATCATTGAGAAACTCTCCTAGCTGGGGATTAACCCGTACATCACTAGATGGGTAGCCAACTAGCATGCCAACAGAACGCACACCATCAAAGTTGGGGAGTCCACCTCTACCAGTAGACCAGTTATCAATGGGGTACCAGAAGGATCTGTGCTGGACCCTCTACTGTTTGAAATCTATGTCTCTGAGGTCCAGGCAAAAGTAGATTCCCTGTACCTTACCAAGTTTGCAGATGACTACAAACTGGGTGCAGTCATTAAGAAAGCCTCATTATCCCCTTTGGCAAAAAGTAACCCCTGCTAATTATGATATAGATAGCACCCCTCTAAGCTCAACCCAGTGGTGTGAAACTTGGGAACACAGGTTGATAGCACTCTAAACTTTGATCACTATATGTCTATAGTGGTAAAGAAAGCCTTCTACATTGCACATCTCATAAATAAGGGCATCGCATCCAAGACTAAGGAGGTTATAATTCCACTGTACTTGACCCTTATCAGATGACTAATTGAATACAATGCTCCCTTTTGTATGTATCTCACCAGACACCTGCAGCAACTGGAGACACCACAGAGGTTTCTAATCATGGGAATTCAGAGCCTCCAGAACTTGACTTGCATGAAAAGACTGAAAGCCCTGTCACTGTATTATGTATCATACAGGCTTTTGACAGGCAACCTGTGCCTGGCCTACAGAGCAGTCTCTGACTCTGCCCTAATGAAATGCTGCACCTCCACAAATCAAATGGGACAAGAGTCCTCACTCCAGGAGCCTCAACCTAGCCTGTGACATTAACAAAACATGTTGGGAGATATATCTCCCAGAGATTGCCACTCCTTTGGATTAAGCTCCTACTTCATGTGAAGCAGAGCTCCTCAATAATCCTATTTAAGCACAACCTTGACAATTGACTGGTGACCATAAATTCACTCCAGTGATGGCACCTATGTCCCTCATAGACAGGGGTGTTGGTGCTGATCATAAAATCGCTCTGCTAACAACAGCCATCTAACTATGGTCAGTTAGGGTATACAGGTTTTTTACGCAGCTAGGCTTGTAAAGGCTCTAGGACCATTAGCCTAGTAACCTCCTATGAACCTAAGAATACAAACTGCAGCTGCAAAACAACTGCAAAATAATCACAACATTCCTTCTACTTAAACAAACTGACACAGTGTGTGAAAGTTGGATTTATTTAATGTTGCTGGAGGCAAACCTCTCACAGGAAGACACTAAAATAACAAGCAGATTGTCAGCACTGTACAACATCACTATAAACCCATGACACTTAGATTAGACCAAACACATAGACCTATATACGCTGAGATTCTTAAAAGTAACTGACTTAAACCACAAAGGCCTCCCATATGTAACCTGAGAAACAAGTTCCCTTAACAACCTCTTAAACACACAACACAACACATAAAGCATCCATCTTGAAGCATACATCAAACAGTCACAGTGCCTCAATTCAAAAGCTTCTAAGGCAAACCTAGTGATAGGTGCCTCCAGTGTGAGTCAAGAGTAATGCACCACACACACTCACCAGACTGTGCCAAGAGAGGATCATGGTCAGTTACCTACCAGGATTTACCACATTACACAGACACTCAGGTCATCAACTCACAAGTACACACGTGACACAGTCATACACTTGGGTGTAAATGGCTTAAGACTTACCTTCCTGGACTATACGAACAGAGACATTAATGTACAATCAGATTATGTGTCCAGGTAGGTATGAACCTATCCTTGAGAAGCATTTTACCATCACCAAGAATGATGCCGCAATACAAATGAAAGACAATTCAGTTCAAGAATTGGCTTAGCTTCTGGTGTTATTCAAAGGGAGTCCGATATATATCACATGGTAAACAGTCTTAACTGCTTTGCCAGGGATCACCTGCACCTATCCCCCCAAGTTTTTCATCCATTTGCTAAAACTTTGTCCACCCCCATACGTCCTTTATTAGACAAAATGAACAAAACAAAATCTGGATAACATAAAGGTATTGTCCGTCAACTAGGAGCTTTAACAAAAAAAAAACCTAGACTCGTTAAAGCACTCCTTGCCATAGAAAACAGTGCAGGGTTTCAATGCCTACTATGTGTTCATCCCATAGCACTTGACGAAGGCACTAAATGTGGCAGTGTCTTCCTATTTGTCAAGATAACAATATTGAACTTCTTATCCAACTTACCATTAACAAAACTCCTTATCACATCATGGCTAACTACAGAACACCTTCTATGTCCCCCTCAGACCATAGCTCCTACCTAACTAGTATGAAGTCTCTATGCATTAAGCTAAACACCATTCTCATAGGGGGAGTCAACTAGCCCCTTCATTAATTGTGCGACATATACATCCTCTAATAATCCTCTAATTTCTAGATTTCATCAATACAAACCCTCTGGAATAGTTAGTCCACACCCCTGCTAGGGGTGATAAAATCCTGGATTTGGTCCTCATCAATATGGGACAGCTGTGCTCCTACAAATTGTGACTCCCTCACTGGTCAAATCAGATCACAAATCAGTCACATACACCTTAAGACTGAAGCCAAAAGTATCCTCCAGGACCTTGGTATTCGGAGATTATACTAAGGCTAATCTACTGAGACTGAGTGATAAAAATCCCCTTCCAACTCGATGACACCACTGCTTCTGTGTGATCCTTTACTGTCAAATTCTATGTACATGGGAATAGCTGCAAAGATGCATCTGTCCCCCTCTGAAGTAAACACAACAAATTGAAAAACAAACCCCCTATGTTGAAACCCAATATACACAGGCTCGGTAATAAAAGGAAAAACTCATTACATGTAAAAATAAATGTAACTCACAAGATGTAAAACTACTCCTATTAAACTTTGGACCCCAATCAAATCAACCAAAGCTAGATGAGGTAAAACTTGCCACCCAGCAAAAGAACAACCACAAAGCCTTCTTTAACTACACTAGAAACTTTAGTAACAATGCCCAGCACTGTGAACTGCTAGCAGCTCATATTGCATACTCAGACCCAGAAACATCAGCCCCAACCCCATAGATTCCCAGATCTCATACATGCATGTAAGCTCCCCCTTTGAATCTCACATGAGCAGTATTCAAGACCAAGAACGTCTCTGTGGGCCTGGAAAATATACCAGGCTGCTTACTGCCCAGCCTGAAGCAGGACCTGTCACATACCCTACACAGGCTATTCAATATCAGTGTCCAAACAGGCTGCTTTGTGCTAGATGAATGAAGGGCGGCAACTGCACAAAGGTGTGGCATCAGTGGACCTAAAAAATTATTGACCCATAGGTCTAACCAGCCTCACCTTTAAGGCTATAGTAAGGATAATTATGTCATTAATAAATAAGGACATAGGTAACAGACAAACACCCAACCCAAGCCCATCTGAAATTGTTAAGGACATATCCTGCCTACTTAACCTGGTGGGCTTATTTGAGAAAGTTTCTAAAGCACTGCATACCAAGACCTCACAAAGGCATTCTACGCCATCCGACTCACATGTATTGTAGATAAACTATCCCAGCTAAATGTTAATCCTTACATAACTCATTGGATAGAAAACTGGATCACAAACAGAACCCAGGAAATTAAGTTGTGTTGCTCTACCTTCTCCAAAAGAACTGTCACTAGCTATCCAGGCAATGGTTCGGTCCTTGGCCCACACCTCTTTAACATTTACTTCATGGAAGTCAAAGCTACTGTTAAGGGTTTACAGCTGACCAAGTCTGCAGATGGCTGTAAACTTGGTGCTATCATAAACTTCCCAGAGGGACACTAAGATCCTCCAAGACAACCTTTCCAAAATCAGTAGCCAGTATCAAAACCATGGACTAAAACTGAATGCAAAGAACTGTATAATAGTATCCTTTGGCAAGCAAGAATTATTATTATTATTATTATTGATATTTGATGACCGGGAAAGTCCACTGGGTCAGAAACCCATTTTCAGTGGAGGCCCGGGGAGAAAAACTCCAAATACAAATACTAATACAGAAATTTAATACAGAAATAATATGCACAATAATAGAGACAAGATTATGATGTTTAGATAATAACATGCAATAAATTGATAAAAATAACATAGATAAAGGCTAATAGAATTTCACTGTGGATAATTTTTTACAGCTAAATTAGGCAGTTCAAGAGGTAGAACTGGGAGTGAAGAGATGTATAGTAAAATTAGAGATTTTATACTTACATGGAAAGAAGGAAAAAGTTGCAGATCAACTTAGTTTAATGTGGGTCAAGTTATGTGGTTACAGGGACAGATATGATTATTGATGTAGTGCCATCTTAGAGCAGATTTAAAGGATTTTATAGACTCCAGTTGAGTGACAGCGGAAGGTAAGGCATTCACAATTTGGCTATGGTACAGGAATAATGTGCAGCTCATTTATTGGGTTTGGATATACTTCAGAGCTGCTTATTAGTGGAACGCAGATTCCAGGCTGAGGTGTAATGTAAATTAGTCTGAAGTGAAGGCCATCTTTCTGGGTTATAGACTAGTTTGTGTGTGTGAGTTAATTGGATATAATTTAGGTAGTGGGGGAATTCAATCCAGTTCAGTTCTTCAGTGGTTAAGCAGTGGTGTGTGAGATTTGGCATTTTAGTGGCAAACTTTGCTATGTTATAGTAGAATGATTGTAGTTTATTCATAAGTGATATGTGGAGATTAGTCAAGATGGGGCTTCCATAGAGGAGGGAGGGGAGGAGTAGACTGTTTGCTAGTTTTATATTTGTGGCCTTATCCATGTAAAGTTTATGTCTATAGAGTTTGCCAAGCTTAAAATAATTTTTTTATTATTCAATTTTAAATATGTTGGTCAAAGGAAAGTTTGTCATTGATTGTGATGCCTAGTAGTTTTGCTGGTTTCACTAATTCACTTTCAGTATTGTTTTGTGAATATATCTTAAAGTCGTGAGTTGGAGCTTTAGTTGAGGATAGTAAGAGTTTACATTTTTTTGGATTAAGTAGAAGTTGTGCATTGTTTAGCCAAGTTTTGATAGATGTAAAGGTCTCTTGTGTTATGTTTAGGAGATTTGAGAATTTGCTGGAAGAGGAGATGATAGAATCATCTGTGTATTGGATCGGTGTACTATGTTGGGATGCAGTATGGAAATCATTAATGAAAATATTGAAAAGTAGAAGTCCAAGATTAGACCCTTGGGGCTCTCCAGTATTATT
This sequence comes from Protopterus annectens, assembly GCF_019279795.1. Lineage (NCBI taxonomy): Eukaryota > Metazoa > Chordata > Ceratodontiformes > Protopteridae > Protopterus > Protopterus annectens. The sequence goes on along the minus strand of NC_056747.1, from coordinate 1,200,692,679 downwards.
GGGAAGATATTCATTTAGGTTATTTCGCCATCTGACTGATTGTCTTCTAATGTTTAGGCAGCTGGGAAACCAAGTTAGGGTATGAAAGGAGCATCTCAGTGATTCAAGTCATTGCAGTAGTTTAGGATGTGATACTGTGTCAAAAGCTTTGGATCGGTTCAGCAAGATGACTCTGGTTGGTATACCTGCATCCAGTGCTTTGTTTACAGTATTGGTGAATGAAAGTAAGGCTGTCGTAGTGCTGTGACCTGTGTGAAAGCCATTAGGGTGGGTGCAAGGAGGTTATTACCAGTGAGATGCTTTAGCAATTGAATGTGTATGTACTTTTCTAGAATTTTTCAAAGAGGAGAGAGTATAGAAATGGGCCAGTAGTTAGAAAGATCATTGGTATTACCACTTTAATGTAAAGGAGTAATTATTGCTTTTTTCCAGAGTTTGGGACATAAGATTAGGTGATAGATTGGTTAGTAAGAATACTGACAAGATATGCTAAGATATGCTATAGCGTCTGCTGCAACTTTTAGAAATTCCAGTGGAAGGCTATCAGCAGAGGGTGAGCATGGTTTCAGTTTAGTAAGTAGCTTAAGTACTACAGAGGTGGGTACTGGATGTATAGAGAAAGCTGGGGCTACTGGGATATTATTGGAGTTTTCATTGGTGGGAGAGGAAGGAGAGCTGGAGTTATACTCAGTAACATTTAAGTTACTTTCTAGTGTATTAGTGCTGTTAGTAACATTTGGAGATAATTCTTTGACAAGTTTTTGGATGGTATCAATAAAGTGAGAGTTAAATAGGTGGGCTATCTCTTGTGGGTCTTTGTTGGGAGATGGTTAAGGGTTACGCTGGGCTTCAGGATTAAGGAGCAAGGAAGCCAATTTCCAGATTTTTGGGGGGTTGTTATTTTGGGTGGATAGTTGTGTAGAGAAGTAGTTTTTCTATCATTGATGACTAGCTTTTTAGCACTATTACAAAGCTGTTTGAAGGTAAGTTCATTTTGTGGAGTTCTATTCTTTTGCCATTCTTTCCAGGCTCAGTCTCTGGTAAGAACTGTTTGTTTGGTATATCTTGTTAGACAAGGGGAATGGTTATGCTTTATTATTTTGGTCCAAATGGGAGCCATACTATTGAGTGTATCAAGAAAGACATTACTGAAGTAGATTACAGCATCTTACAGAGGTAATATTTTTAATGGTGCCCAATTATGGCCTTTAAAAGTAGTTTTGAATATATTTTGGTTGAAATGGACAAGGTTTCAAGATGTTTTATATAAATGTGTTTTGGGTATTTGAGTATGGGTTCTATGGGTGAAGGTAGGTAAGTGATTATTTAAGATATATGGGAGGGTTCCAGTAAGTATATTTCTCAGGGTTGGAGAACAGGATCCAGTCTAAGGTTGACTCAGTTGGGTGGTTCAATATACGTGTATATACCTATGCAAGTTTATACTGTTTTCTGGGGAGTTAGAGATGAGATTTTGCCAATTTATATTGGTGTCACCAAGAATAATAGTTTTATTGGCTATATTGTAGTTAGTCCAAGATACTAAATCTTCCATACATGAATATTTTTACCTGGGGAATATATAGGTCAGCAATGCATAAATGTTTACAGCTATTTATGTGTAGGCATGCCAGTAATACTTCTATGTTACAAAATGTTGGTGTGGGTTTGGAAAAGAGTGCTATGGTTAAGGAGTCATGGAAGATTAATGCTATACCCGTGCCTTTTTTATGAAGTCTGTTATTCCAGAGAATATTGTATCCTGATGAGATAATTTCAGTGTTTGATATGTGTGGTTTTACCCAAGTTTCTATGATTGCTACAATATCAGGGGTATATTGGAAGGTCCCTTGTAACTATCACATTAATAACACACCCCTGAAATTTCATCCAGTAGTTAGGGGCCTGGGAATCTATGTAGACAACGAACTGTCCCTTGATCATCGCATATCCACTATTGTAAAAAAAGTACTTTTTCTTTGTACAGCTTATTACTAAGGCTATGGCATCCCAGTCCAGGGATGTGATTGTTCCACTGTATTCTGTACTCATCAGGATGATCACTGAGTAGAAGTACCCTTTTGGAATGTACCTGTCCAAAGATTTGACACAACTCAAACACTTATAATGTTTCCTTACAAAGTCAAGGATTTAAATAATAAAAACTATGAAGACTGTCTCAAAGACTTGTCCCTCTTCACAGTGTCAAAAAACATATCTATCAAGACTACCACACAGTTACAAGTCCAATGGGGGCCTAAACACAGACTCAAGAAATCTAAATCTTTTTTGCAAAGTAAATAGCACACGTTGGAGGGAATTGATATGTATCACAATGAATGCTGCTTCTTTGCAATTGCCTTCCTCTCTACATACAGCTAAGTACTTCTCTTAAACTGCTCAGACATAATGTGGAAAAATGGACAGATAACTACAAATTTATCCTCGGTTTAGCACCAGTTTCTATAAACAGCAGATTAATGTATTGCAATGAAGTTTTAAAAAACAAAAAGCACCAGGAAACAAATCCATGATTTTTGACAAAAGAAAAGACCTAGCATCCTTGCAATGGTTCTCATTTCCGGTGTGTGGGTGGGAATAAGTAGGCACAGAATGTACCTTCATTTCCTTCTGTAGGCTGGAGTTGGATCTATGCTCAAAACAATGTCTCGGCTCACCTAATTATTGGTCTATGTGGAAAACTTCACATTGCATTTAGCCCATTTCTCACATGAGGCATGGAAGCAAAACTGCTGGAATCTACTGCAGAAAAGAAAAAAAGTCACTGAACATTTGCATAGGTAATATTCTGAGGGAGAAGCATAGCCCTCAATCCCAGTGCAGTGAATTTTGTGTCATTCATTAGGTGTGACATAGTTACATTACTGTACATTTGCAATCTGCTATTAGTATATGCAGTGAGCAAAAGCACAGACTATTACCATAAATTCCTGAACTATACAGAAAGTTCAACAATCACTGTCCAGTGACTTTCCCAGTAGAAGTAAAATTTCCAATGACATACCGCAAATGTCAAAAGAAAGCTTACTTTTTGTGTGAGTAGACAATGTCGGTGCAGTACTTACATAAGTGGGCTTTTAATTGGAAGCAGAAAGATAAAACACTAATTGCAATTAAAACCATTATCATTTTGAAGCTTTAATCTAATTGAAACTATGCAGAAACCAGCCGTTTGTAATTAAAGCCACAGCTTCAGAATCAAGAAATAAGTGTCTTTAGTTATTCGTTAATGGCAAAACTAAAGTGGAGCTTCATTAACAAAGTAGATAAACTCATATGAATCACAACACATGACTTGTTATGTAATATACAGGAATGAAGTTACGCTTTGATAGTACAGCAGAAAATAACAAATATATTTAGTTATGAGTGATGTTACAATCTGTAGTTTCACATACATATAAAACAAAACCTTGTTTACTTCCTAGATAATAAAACATTGAAGTCCAAACACGTCATTCCTCTTTGCATGGCTGCCCTATATACACATTTTCTTATTCTTTTTAGTTCTTAACAATAGATAATATTTGTCAAAAATCATTTGTTTCCAGATTAACTCAAAATTCATCACATTGCAGTCTATTACTACAAGAAGCTACATTATATCGTTGATGAGAACAGCATAGTGTTCGTTGAACGCATACATTTTTATTATTATTGTTTCTGGCCTTTACACTGCAAATTTCCAGCCTGATGACTTTTGTTTTTCAGGGTGGGAGGGCTGATGATGTCCGTCATTGTGCAGACAAGGCTTATGCTGTCCCATCCCTCAATATCATATGCAATCATACAATATGATAATGCAATGTGAGGCCTTCACACAGACAAACGATAATGGGTGAACTGAAACATCACCATTTTTTTAACAGAAGCATAGATTCACCACAAATTTCAGTAGAAAATAGAGGCATTTTCTGTCCTCACTTACCACACCTCCACCCCAGAAATGAGAACCACTGTAAGGATGCTAGTACTGATTAGCTGTTATCCATGCAGCATGGGTATATGTTCATTGTATGAATCCGTAATACTTGCCTCTATCATAGCTCACTTCAAATTATATTTTAAGCAGCTACAGTGAACATCAGCCAAACTAGTTAAGTATAAAAATATATAAGGGAAATGATACATTTAACTTGCTAAAGGACAGTGCAGTGACTACAGATTAAAGGTCAACCTACAAAAGCTAAGGTGAATCATGTTTTAAATTGCTTTTGTAATATGAAGAGATGTCACACTGTACAACATAACATGAAGTCTGTGGTTTCTTTGACAGCAAATAATCTTATGTAGTCAAGATCTGCATACAAAGAAACAAGTCCAGTCTACAAGGAAAGCCTAAAAAGTCACATCTCTGTTTAAAATATGTATAATACAAGAAAATGAACTTAGTTTCTAATATGAAAAATGTATTCATTTAAGTTTCTTAATGAGGCACACTAAGAAACCCTATAAGCTCACATACAATATGCACATTTTATTACACTAAATGATAAATTGCATAAATAAAGAGCATGCTTCATTAATATAATAATAAAAATAATAATAGAAAGGTAAAACCTGCCTCAGTTTTCAACTATGTTAGAAGCAGACTTCATGGGGGGGGGGGGCAATATCTGTAACCTCTTGAATGGTAGGTCAAATTTATTATATTTACTCTAAGGCTCCACCAAAATACAGATAAAGAGAATGCATGACTTTGCTATAAAAACAATTATTCCGTTTACCTCGTATTTAATGCACATTTTGATTTTGAGGTCTTGTATTTCATTAGAGGGTGAGAAAAAACAGCCCTCCACATCAGACGAATGCAGGAGACCTTTCCCCTTTGCTAAAATGCATTATAAACTTCTTAGTGAGTTGGACATATGTAGATTTAGAATATATTGTGCTGCAGTACCTTTTATATGTCATATTTATAGGATTTACATGAGCAATTTTTCATATTTCTGTCTAATAAGTTTGTTGATATAACTGTTTTTAGATATGATAGTCTTTGAGGTGATCTATCATTGTATACCTGTTTACTGCATCTGTCAAGCTCAAAGCTAAAAAGAAGCACCAACCAGATTCAGTTTAGCAGTAATGTTACATAAATGCATATTTAGAGATTTAGATAAGAAAATCACAGAATCTGATTTATTTGAATTAAGAACAAGTTTGTATTTTTCTAGCCACAATTTTACAGAGAATGCTTGATGAGTGGTTTTCTGAAATTCATGGATGATAGATGCAGAGAAAAAGATAGTACAGTCATCCATCCACAACCATTTTTATCCCATTTTGCACATGGGGTTGGAGTGTCACTTCAATAGCCACAATCATCTAGAACCAATGTTCACAATGTCAGGTGACTAGCGTACCGTTGTTGAATTTGTTAGAGCAGAGGGGAGATCACAGGTTAAGATATTAAAGAACAAATGGATACTTGTCGGTCTCCTATGGAGTTGTTTAGAATGTGGATGGAGTCATGCCATTTTACACTTTCCATTCTTTTACAGAAATAGTACATGAACCACTGGATACTACTGTGGGAGAAGCTGAGTGTCACAGGTCTATGAAGAAGTTTAGAATGAGACAACCATGTTAAATACTTAGAAAAGATCAAAATGTTAGTTGAGACTTGCCGGTAGTTATTTTTGAGTTGACAAACGATGATAAAAAGGAGAGAAGATTTGTGTCACTTCTGTGTGATGCCAGGAAGCCGTGTTGACAATGTGAGAGTAGATTGTGATTTAAAAGAAATGTTGACAGTTGGGCATGTATACATTTCTCTGATATGGTGACTGGTGTGAAGTTTGTAATCTCTGTGGAGGTGGCACCTTTGTGAAGTGGCAGAATATATGGTTGTATTCATGTATCTGGGAAAAGAGAGACTGTTGGATAGCTCTATTAATTAGAACTGATACTGGGTAGGCAATAGCTTCTGCTGCTAATTTCAGGTATTATTCAGGGACAAAAGTGGCATTTTGTAGCTTACTAAGAGAGTCCCTATTGAAATATCAGCATTTAAAATTAAGTGTTCCAACATGCCGAACCCCCCCCCCAAAAAAAAATTTCAGGAAAAAAGAGAATATTAAACATCGCTCTTCTCCTTTAATTTTCTTTTTTCAGGTGGGGTCAAGACCCCTACACACCCCAAACCTATATATACTAACTCTGAGATTGCCATACATTGCAGAAGAGGGAATATCCTAGAAATTGCCATCTTAGACTTGGTATATCTAAGTTTATTTTTTTCAGCCATTCAGTCTCAGCATCACATGACTTGCTAAAGAGGATCCTGACATTTCAAACTGTGTGGCAGATATATTCTCTGAGATATTGAGAAAACAGTTGCCATAATGGTTAAGGTCTTTGCCTGTAATGCACAAGGTACAAGGTCTGATCCTGACCACCGTCCAATGCCTGTTTGGAGTTTGCATGTTCTCTCTGTGTATCTGTGGTGTTTCTTCCCACTTTACAAAAACATGCTGAGTGTTTCCATTTCAGTCACTATAGAATAGAGTTGTGAACAGTAGTGCAGACTCTATATGATGCCCTATAGGGGGACCACTTTAGACATATACTCTGGTGCTCAGTATCCTCAAAATAGGAGAAAATGGATCAGAGACTGTGCACTGTGGCAGGGCTAACCACTCAATGGTGTAAAATATGGCTCTAGGAGATTTGGTTGTGTTAACTCATTACAGCCAAGTGATGTCTCCAGGCATTTCTGCAGTTACCTCCTACTGCGCCTCTAGGCATCAAATACTGCCTGTTCATATTTGTATTAATAATTCCAAAACCATGCTACATACAAGGTATCAGAATATTTTATCTTGAAGTATACATGATGGCAAACACAACTGTATTGATATATGACCTCTGTTAGTTAGTATTTGTTAGAACTGTAATGTGATAACTTCATTTCTTTAAAGGCTAAAGCCACACCCACTGGGAGTTAAAGGTACACACTCAAAAGAGCTCTACTTGAGGGAATGAGTTAAGTAACGTTGCCAAAAATAGGCATGGGTATTTACCTGTGATAAGTAGGTTGAGGACTCAGCCTACTCTTACCAGGGACCCAGGGAAGGGTGTATGTACTCCTCCTGGCCAGTGTGTGCTCACCATAAAGCCCAGGGACCTGGTTCAATAAGCTACTGTTGCCCTATGTATCCAGAAGACAAGATGGAATGGCAGAGCAGGACAGCCACTTGGTTTAAGATCCAGAGTCTACTACTCAGAAGGATGACAGGCTGTGGTGAGGGAGCGGCTTCACAAGGCAGTGAAGGATGTTGACAGAATTAGTGACAGACTCATGGCAGTTAGACTCCAACCTAATGATAAGACAGTATTCATAATCTCAATCTATGCTCCACAGCAGGGATGTGACAGTGTGCATTCGTACAACAACTGCAAGGCCTACTAGATAAAGTAGGACAACATGAATTGGTTTTAATAATAGGTGACCTGAATGCACACATTGGGACAGACAGAACAGTATATGTCTGGGTCCACATGGGTGGGGCAACAGGAATAAAGAAGGAGAGGCCATTCTAGACTTCTGTCTGTCAAATGACTTGATGGTGGCAAACACATAGTTCAGCAAGTCAGACAGTCACAAGATCACATACAAGAGTGGGCAACATGCAACTCAGGTAAACTTCCTCCTAGGAAGGAATTGCCACCGGGGTAGAATCAGTGATTGCAAAGTCATCCCCAGTGAAACAGTCAACCCACAGCATAAGCAACTGGTTGCCACAATCAACTGCAAGCAGTGGTCACAGAAGGTTCTAAGGTCAACAGAGACCAGGCTGAAGACCTGGAAGTTGACTGAAGTGAAAGCCCAATAGTTTAAGGAACTACTTAGACCTCTAGCACCTCAAGAAGAGGAGGAAATAGTTGTAGTTAAAGAAGAATGGCAGTGCCTCAATATAGCATGTGTGAGGGATACAAAACAGATATGCATCTGAGCCAGGTATAGAAATAAGGTACATAAAGGGAGTTGGAGGTAGGACGCAGAAGTCCAGGAAGTCATCAAAACAAGGGAGTTCAGCAAAGGTGGGAGACAGAAAAGACAGACCAGGCTAGGAAGGATATTGGTTGTGTAACAAAGAGGTTAAGAGAGGAGTTACAATATCAAAGAACAAAGGATCAGAAGCAGTCTACCAGTTTCTGGAAAGTAACTCCGCAGATGGTACAAAGAAACTGTATCAGATTGCAAGGTAAAGACAGAAAAATAAAGAGGACAGTCAGGCACCCTTCATAAAGTATGCCAACAGCAACCTGCTCACCAGCCCACAGGACATGAAAGGCAGATGGAAGGGGTGCTTCCAGCAGCTTCTGAATGAAGAAAACCCCACAGAAGCTGTACTCCCCCAGATAAGCCTACAAAGAGAGAAGAGGAGAAACTCACCTTAAAAGAAGTAAGAACAGCACTAAGGAAAATGAAGTCAGGGAAAGCAGAAAGCTCATATGAGGTCACAGCAGATGTGATAAAGTTGTTAGGTGAGGTAGGGAAGAAATGGCTCCTGAGGGTATTCAGAGCAGTGTGAAGAGATAGAAATATCCCAGCTTACTAGAAAATAAGAAAACTAGTGCCACTGTTCAAGAAAAAAGGGGACATTGACAACTGTGGGCAGTACAAAGGTATCAAACTCCTGTTACATTCCATGAAAGTCCTGAAGAGAGTGATTGATAGATGAATATGCAGAGACATAAAAAGCAAGATGGGAGATGAGCAGTTCAAATTCAGATCAGGATGCAGCACAACTGACCAGATGTTTGTAGTAAGACATTTAGTTGAAAAGAAACTATAGATGAGAAAAGATTCCAACCAGGAATTCCCAGACTTCGAGAAATCATATGATAAGGTTCCAAGAAAGCTGATTTGGGCAGTCCTGTGGTGGTTTGAAATCCCAGAAACATTAGTAGAATTGGTGCAAGCTATGTACAAGGACCCAATAACTCATGTATGAACAGTGTTCGGTCTCACATAGGGGTTTGCAGTGGGTTCAGCTGTGAGCCCATTGATGTTCATACTGGTGCTAGACTACATTAACAAATACATTAGAGGAAACAGATCATCAAAGTTGCTGTATGCAGACAATGTGACATTACAGACAGACTCTAGCCAAGAACCTCAGCAAAGGATAGGGGAATGGAATGCAAACTGAAGCCATATGCATTGAAATTCACTACAGATAATATAGTTATAATGGTCACAAATGGGGGAATCAGAAGAAGTCAAGAATTAAAATAGAAGGAAACAGTGGAACAGGTTAATAACTTAAAGTATCTTGGGGGTTGGTTAAGGAGAAGGGAAGTCTGAGTGAGGAGGTCAAAGCTCAAATCAGAGGGGCTGCAACCAACTGACACAGAGTGTCAAGTGTAGTAAATGACAGAAGAATCCCAAAGAAGCTGAAAGGTAAGGTGTACAAAACAGTGTTGTGGCCACTGTTACTGTATGGTTCAGAAACTTGGGCAGTAAAGACAGAGCAGATAAGGAAGCCTGAGGTGATGGAGATGAAGTGCCTGAGATAGAGGGTAGGATGCACACTGTGGGACAGATGAAGATATGAGGACATAAGAGCAGAAGCCAGAGTAGATCCAATTGCAGAAAAAGTCAAAATTAACAGATTACTGTGGTTCAGGAACATGTGCAGAAAAGCAGAAGAGAATCTAGTGAAGATGATTTGGGACAAACATGAATAAGGGAAGAGGAAACGAGGGTGTCCTTCAGAGAGGTGTATGGATTGTGTCACAGAAGATCTGTGACAATCAGGCATGAGTGTCGAAGAAGGTAGGAGAATAGCACAGAACTGAGAGAGAGATGGCAACAGTTGACATGACACCATGATCCCATGTATAAAATGGGAAAACGAGGGCCGATGATGATGATGATGATATTGAGATAGTTGTTGAGTATTCTATGGATATGCATGCACTGTAATTATGAGGGACCCATTTGGTAGGAGTTGCAAGCAGGTACAATATTCCTCCTCTAAGATGGAAGTAATGCCCCGTGGGTCCATTATAAGCATACCTCTTTTGTTTGTAGTTGCATAAAGTGTCATTTCTTTCTGCCATTCTTGGCATTTAAGGGTGAACGACTTATTGGAAGTGATCTCCTTAGCCTAGAAAAATATGTGTCATCTGTCCTATTTTGCCCAAATTTCCAAATTTCCACATACAATAACTTTCTATGTTATCTTTTGAGTTTTATAATTTTAGAGTGCAAATGCTGATCTTTACATCCTTTTAGTTTATTCAGTTCTTTCTTACTTTAAATATTTAGATCCCAATTTGCTTTAATCTGATTGTGTATTTGTTTCAAGGCCTTTACATAGTTAATGATCTAGGCTGTGCAGTATTTCTTAAAAAATATGTCCAGTCACTCACATGGGAAAGAGTTTGTCCATAGAAACACAACAAGTACAATTTGACACGCTGTTTAAAATATTTTACAAAAGTCCGAATTTCCTTTTCTTTTTTTTAACAGAAGTGGATCTAGTCTTCAGTGCCGTCTCATAGAACTGCTATGGCTAACATGCTGAAACTATTCACACTATTAGCCTAAGCTGTATGTTGATGTGAAATCAGGCACATGTCCAGTTTACTGGCAACTCCTCCCATGCCCAAGAGTGTACAACCATTAACTGAAGGATGGAGCGTTCACCATATGTCAACTATATCTATAAGTCTTGCACAGTTTGTTTAAGTTTTCTCACTGTCTTGGGAAGCCTCCCTATGCCTGTAGGTAGTGCAGGACAACAATAAAGTCCCTCTTTAGCAACATCATGCACTGGAACAGTTGTAGGGTTTATAGTTTTATTATTTGTATTACAGTAATATTATCCTCATTTGAGCCTTAACAGTTGCCCAATAAAAACTGTCCACACTGTGTATGGAATATTAATAGTAATAACCTATTCACCTTTTCACTAAACTCTAGCTCTACTATCCATTTTAAAGATCGCTGCACCCCTTTTTGCTACATTACAGCAGGAAGTGAAACACTGCCCATGCTATTTAGACAAATCCAAGGTAGCTCTTTTGTGTTTGATTTTGATTTCTTAAAAGATAAAAAGTGAAAATGTTCTTTAATTATATGCTGAATTATAGCTTTCATCTGCTAGGAGTTAGATGTCCTCCTTACATTCCAGATGACTATGTTAAACTCTGCAGCTGTATTCCCTCAGTCTATTTTGATCTCCTTATTAAAACCATTATGGCATGATCTGCTTACATTATATTGGTTGGCATTCAGAGTATACAAGAATTTATGTTACTGAGGCAACAGGGTACAACCTTGAACCAGGTCTCCGTCACTGCACAAATTTCTGCGTCTTCCAAGGTGAGGACCACTTCCAGTGAGTGCAGTTTCACGTTAAGACTCCTAGCATTTAGTAGCATAACCTTGAGGTTGTTTTTAGATGGAGTTTTTACTTCAGGAATTTTTTCCTTGAGACAAGACACAGCCTAAAAAAGGCACTATGGATTGGCAAGAGCCTTATCCAGTAGCCAAAATCCCAGGGGTGACAGATGAAGACCATATTTGGCACAGCTTTGAGGTCTGTTGATCATGTCATCCCAGGTTGATAGATACTGGATCCCCTTAGAATGCCACCAGAAACTAAGCCAGTTATTGTCCCTAACACCTTTAACATTCTGAATTATAAATGTGTATAAAAGCTAGTCTGATATCAAGAAAATATAAATGTATTTGTATGATGATATTTTCTTATGTGCTTATTACAGGTACATGGTATATAGACACAGAAGAATGAGAGGAAAGGTGCATATAAGCATTTCTCAAACAAGCGTAATAATTAACAAAAACATTTGTGGAAAGTTGCTGTCAAGGGAGAGTGAAGCTCTCTCCAGAGGTCAGCATCAATGGATGAGTTCATTAATGCAGAGCTATGCCTGAGGCTCAACCATGATTATCCTGAGGGATATGTGGAAATAAATTCCAGAACATTCTCGAAGTTCATGTGAGGCTGGTGCATGGAACCCAATGGCCAAAATACTTCGCTCCACTGCTAGATCTCCCAAGGAGACTTCTATGAAAATGATCTTGATTTGAATTTCTGGACCAGAAAAGGAATGACCGTCCTCATTTATGTCAGTGTTTGACAGTGCTGTTGGAACCAATAGGTGAACTCTATTCTGGATAGGAAGCAGCATGGGAAAAGTGCCATTCTTGTCCAGGCTGCCTTGTTCTGACACTGTGGGAGACCTGAGCCATTCTCACCCTTCCTTGTGGCTGGGGATTTTCTTGCAGATGAGTTTACTTATAGATCTCTCTTTTTAAAATTTGCAGTAGCAGAAGCCAACCTGGCTGTAGCCTCAGCCAGTTTGGGCTCTTCATACAGTCTGCTAGAAAATAATCGACTTCCAGTGGCTCAATAAGTGGCACTTGGGTAGTCACTTTAGCAATGTGTAGGGTTGATGGGTACTTCAGCTGGACCTGAAATCCTTGTTCCTGATGGCAGCATAGGTACGGCACCAAGGCTTTCCATTTTAAGTAGAGAGATGGTCCGTAGTCTGGGGCTACTCGCACTGCAGGCCCTGCAACTGAGCATTATTTCCTGCTTTCCTTGCTTTCTAAAGGATAGCTTCATGACGGATGCAGTCCAGACATATAACTATGAAGTACACTAGTGCTCTGAGGGCCCATTCTATTATGAGAGCTGTCTTGAGCCCCAAGACATTTGCCAACTCTTGATTAATGAATTGCAGGGGGTCAAGAGTTTCTACCATCTTTGGTTGGTCAATTAATTTCATGTTGTTTCTGCAGGCTGTTTTTCTCCAATCCTCCAGTTTGCTTTCCAGTTTGACAGCTTGTGTCTGCATATCTGCAACAGCCTGGGAGTACAATGCAATGATGGCTCATTGCTCAAGCAGTTCTCCTTGCTGGGGTTATACGGCTTCCTGGGTGACTTGTAATTGCAGGTCATGATTTGCAGCAGTCGATATATGCTGAATGATAACATTTGCTCCTTTCATAATATCAGACAGACCAACAATTGAGCCTCAAATGGTCTGTAGTTTGTCAGTTACACTGAAGGGATGAATTTCAAGAGACTGGCCCAGGTAGTGGATTTATATCCCTCAAGAGTCAAGTAGCAGACAAGAACTGAAATGGTGTGCAAACTCTGGAGAATAGGAGAATGGAACATGGGCAGTTGTACAAAAGGGACTAGCAAACTGGTAGTCCATGAAAAGTTCAAAGTCTCCATTGGAGCAGGAATACTAGTGGAGCCTGGGGCTGCAATTCATTATTATTTCTATGCAAGTACCTAGGGAATTCATACTAGTGTATGTACCTTGGTGGTGGTAGGCATATGGGGATAATGGGCTGGAAACTGGTAGCAAGCATCAGCTGAGCCAATGTCATGGAAGTCCCCAGGATAAAGAGGTCCTTGTCATGCTCAGAAAGAGAGTGCTATAGCCAAGCTTGGGCAGCGGTGTGGTGGGGAATGGAAGTCTGGTGGGTGGAAGTCCCCAAGTGAGAGAACTATGGGATGCAGCTGGGTTGGGAGTACTGCAGACAGGCATGAAGTGCAAGGGGGGACCAGTGTCCTGTAAGTCTATTACATTGAGGTAAAAGTTCAAAGTACCTCCTGGGGCTAGGGGACTGAAGGAGACTGGGACTGCAATTAAGTAATTATTTGAGGTGATAGATGTCCCCTCAAAAAGGTGCAGGTGTCCAGACACTAAGAATGGGCAGTTTATTTTGTCACCCTCAAGTGTATGACCCTTTGGGAGAAGTTCAAATATCCTCCTGGGGCTAGGGCACCTGTGGAGCCTAGGGCTGGACATAATTAATTAATTGCTATGCAGTAACCTTGGGGAATCATGACAATGAGTGTGTGTGTCTTGGTGGTAGGCCATCAAAGGGTTCTGGGGAGGTGATAATCTGGATGGGGCTAGACGTTAGCTTGTAAGCTAAGGCCATGGAAGTTCCCAGGGGAAGAGGACCTGTCTCCAGCCATGAAAGTACCAAGAATGGACATAGATTGCAGAGTGGTGGGGTTTGGAAGTCTCCTGGTATGGGACCTTTGAGTTGTAGATAAGATAGAGGTGTTGTGGCTAGGTGTGAAAATTAGGGAGGTAACTGACCATCAACCTGGAAGTTTCTAAGATAAAAAGGTATAGACTTTTAAAGCTGTCCTGAAATTACTGAGTCTTTTTTATTATGTTGCTGCATGACAACAGCTGCCACACAATTATTTTATTTTAATGTTTATTGTTATGAGAAGTGTCTGGACTAGTAATATTGAGGTACCAACGAATCTACTTATCCTTGAGAGAGATGACAAGAAATGGCATGTGAAGGAGCTGGCAGCTATAGCATTATAATAATAGCAGGCTGACTTCAAACTGCAGTCACTCCAGATTACCATGAGGATATGTACCCTATCCTGGCAGATGGGAAAAAATTAATAAATGGATGTTGCATTAGATGTAAATGCTGCTAAGCCTGTACTTATAAGACATGATCATTACCTGTATGGGCAGTTAGGACCATGGGAGGGACACCTATTCTGATGCCACTGGAGAGAGTTAATATGGACTGGAAAGGGTGATGATATCCTGTGAGAAGTACCCCTATCAAATTATCAAATGGTCACTATCTTGAATGGCTAAACATTAAGAAGCTATTTTTGACAGCTATAACATTGACGCAGAGAATTGAATGCCAGATGATGGAAAAGCAAGGGTTGGGGAATTGGCCCTGTCCCCACTGTGGTGTGATCTTGGAGTGGGTATATATAATTAGCAGGGGGTGTGGAGGTGCAGGGAGGCTTTTCCCACTGCAAATATATATATATATATATATATCTTTTTTGTTTTGATGTTATGGTTGTCAGTATTACCAGTTTGATGTTTAGCCATTTGATATTGTGGAAATTCAACAATCTAACAAGGATCCCATAGTAGACATCCTGATAGGAAAAAGTGTGGATGGTACAGTAACGTGTGCATACAGTTGCATGCAGTCAGTTTTGCAGACAGGTTTGTAGGGAAGCCATAAACTGGAAGAGCAAGGTAGCACCCACACCTCTAGCTGAGGCTGGCTATGTGATTATTTTTGAAGAGGAGTTGGGTAATAACAGAAAGCCTGAACTGGAGCCACAGGTGTCAAAATGTACTGGGCTTCTTCTGCAGGGGACTACTTCAGGGGAAGGGATAGTTTGTAACAGTAGGCCTGAATCTAAGCCAAAGTGGGCAAAAGATACTGCACTTGGCATGGAAGGGGAACTGGAGAGTGTCATAAAGATACAGCTGCATCAGTCACAGCTCTTAGATCCCGCCTTATAAATCTTGATGAAGGCAGCAAGGAGGTTTTTGACTTTCAAGGACAGTGGTAGTCCATATAAGGGGACAAGGGGATACTGTACAGAGAATCATCTCCTATACTGCGACTAGAGACCAACAGAAGGGATACAATAGATGGCCATTCCAATAATTTACAATTCAGTAAATTGGCCATAGTCCGCAGTATTCCTTGTTCAGTCCATATAGGTATAAAGTGTAGCAAAAGAAAGCTTATAAGATTTTTTTTGGCCAGGTATTGCAAAAGATGTGTCTGGGTAGTGTTAGACTTATGAGCAGTACCAATAGTTTGGAAACAGAATACAAAGTTAAGGCTGCTTTTATTTCTTTGCCTGTTATTGAAGAGCAGTTTCAAATTGTAGCCAGAGATATTGTGGGGCCTTTTGTAACACCACAAGTAACAGGTGTTTTGTTGGTGGTGGATTATGCCTCTACGTAACTTCAGGCAGTGACTTTGTCCTCTATTGATACAGAAAAGGAAACAAATATTCTGTTAGAAATATTCACCCGTGTAGGTTTCCACAGAAAATGCTGACAAACAGAGGGTCTAACTTTATGTCGGTTCTGCTGAATTGCTTGTGAAAGTGTTGAGGAGTAAAACAGTTAAAGACTGCACCCTACCATCTACAAATGTTTTGTTGGAAGGTTTAACTCTTCTCTTAGCACTATAGTGAGAGTATTCACAGAGTCCACCCCTCTCAACTGTCCAGATTTTTACCTCATATTTTTGATTTGTTCTTCATAAAATTTGTGGTTTTCTAGCAAACATTGAGTATTAACATCAATAAATAATGGCATTTATTTGAGTTTCAGAATTCATGTCCTTCAGAAAATACATGCTAAGTGAAATCATGTTGTTTTAGCAGCTTTCTAAATTTATAAGAGCAATATTTAAAACATCCCCTATTTTTGGGTCTTTGTCCTCCCATTATTTTATACTTTGTCCAGATTTCTTATGTTAAGATGTTGAGAAGTAAGACAGGCTCTTTTAAGCAGAAGTGGGACAAGTATCTGCTCCATCTCATCATTGCAGACAGGGGTGTGTTCCAAGACCATCGGCTCCTCACTATTTGATTTAATTTAATTCCATAGGATTAGATGGCCTCTAAACTTAATTTGTGATGACTCAGATGATGAAGATGATCCCCTTTAACAGTTTGTAGGGGCGTATGTACTGGATTTCAGGAATTAGCTTAAGGAGGTCATGTGGTACCACAGGATGACCTAGCTCAAGAGCAATAGTAACAAAAAGATTGGTTTGGATGGACAGAGAAAGCAAGAGAATATACTGCTGAACAAAAGATAATATTGCTTCGTCTTGCTCAGCAAAGTTAAGCTTTGAGTAGCACAGGACAGACCCTTCCTTTCGCTGCTGTAAGAAGGGTGTGTAACATTAGTTATGCAGTGCAGTTGTGAAGCAAAAGGCAGAAACTCACAATTTATCATGCCAGCATGACATACCCTATCATGATAGAAAGTCATTGATAGCCACTATCTGCAGTATGTTTCAGTAGAAATTAAAGGAGGATATTGTAGTAAACCTTCTTCGTGAGCCTCAGTCTGACACCACAGTCAATGAGGTAGTGCTGACACAGCAGCTAACCCTTACCGCCTACCCTAGTTCAGGAAACCTAAGCAGTATTACAAGAGTTGGAGACATGTTCATTGCTATAATAGGGTGTATCCATCTGGTGGAGCACTATGTGAATACAGGGGCCTCATGGGTAATTAAAAGGCAGACTTTTCGTTTTCCTATATCAAAATTGTACATGGTCTTCCAAGAAAGGGAATGGGATGATTTAACTATAGAAATATACTTTACTCCAAGTGGCATTTCTTGCCTTGCTCTCAAGAAAAACTCACCTGTGGTCTAGAACAGGAGAGAAATGTCAGATGGTTTGTGCTCATTTACACATCATGCATTGCTGAGCAGCAGTGTGCATCGTTGGTGTTTACAGACAAGCACTTTTGCCTATACTTATACTTCACTAGATGAATAGAAGTTACAACTGATTTCTTTTAGTATTGCAGAGTGGTTTATGGATGTTATTATGCTCAATGTTTCACTCACACCATCAATTACCTCAATATGTTATAGAACTGTTTCTATATTCTAGCAGTTTGCATTAAAAAGGTGGATTATATTTGGGTTTGAAATTTATTAAATCTCCTTGGGGTTTACCAAACTAGAGCTGTTGTAGTTTTTTTTTTTTTTTTTTTTTTTTGTGAGACTGTTGTCTGGAATTGGAAATCCTCTCTAATCTTGTGCAGTGTATCAGTGTGTTCAACCAAAGCTACTGTTGTCTTACTTTTATCTGAAACTTTTATTTGGATTTGGGTTCTCCCATTTGATTCTCGGCTGGAGTGCCTTCTGTGTGGAGTCTGCATGTCCTCCCCACGGTCGAGTAGCATTCGAAAGACAAGCATAGAACGGGCGTGCCTTCACTGAAGGTTGGACATTGAGCTGGCACCTCGGCACCCGTAAAAAAATCTACTGCCAGTCATTAGCAGACTGGAGTTCTGCTGTGGCGACCCCTAACCGGGAAAAGGTGAAAGAAGAAGAAGTAACACATAGAAAGAGTTAAACCAAAGATTTCTGGATCACAGACTTGTTAGACTCTCATCCCAAGGCTTTCTTCACTTACAATAATTAATTATAAAAGTCAAGTTAGATTATTTCTGTTATCAAACTATCCATATGAAATATTTGATGGACTTTTTTGCAATACTGTCTTGTACTTACAGTTTGTTGTTATTGTTCATTTGTAAAAAAGAAATGATGCATTCTGGGGTAACAATGGGGCACTGGTCTGCTTAAGTGATTTAGATACACAAAGTATGCAAATAGAGACTGAGGGGATAAAACAAGGGAATGCATGATAAAACCCATTAGCAGTTCATGCTATGCTGTGATGCCTAGGCGTATCTATACATTCATTCATTAATTCTCTGCCAATACACACTTAATCCCTGTGTCACCAGAAGCTGCACCCTGTCTTAACAAACAAGAAGTATATATAAGGCAGAAAGTCAGTTGTGGAAAGTAAGCTAGTCCATTGCAAAACACACACAATCTCACACAGATGCACACATATACACATGACATGCACACACATATGCACATAAATACACACACACACAGACACACATGCACACACATATGCACATAAATACACACACACACACACAAGCACACACACACATATGCACATAAATACACACACACACACACATACACACACACACACACACACACACACACACACACACACACACACACACACACACACTCTCTCTCTCTCTCACATACATTTCCCTATGGTTTGTGAAGTTACAACAGAAGGAACTAAATTTTTCCAAATATTCAGAGCTGAAAAATGTAACTCAAATGCAACACAAAAAAAATCTTTTTCAAGGGGCTTGTCCCCCTGCAACCTCCCAAATCTAGAGGCTTGGCCCACCACAACCCCATAACTTATATTTACCAAATCCAGTGCCACATTACACTGACGTGCACCATGCCTTGCACAATCCAACTAAAGCATGCCACTACAATAAAAACAATTCAGTGAACATCCACTCAATTCCATATGCTCCAACAAAGTGTAGGTATTCACACAGAAACGCAGACACACAGACATACACATCGACATATGTGCACACACATGTTGAAACACAAACACACACACATATAAGCACAAGCACACATAGAACTGCACACAAACACACAGCTAGGACAACATGAAACTTTGCTAATTCAGCTGCTGCTTCAAATATAAGATGAAGCAAGAGACCCCAGTGAAAGCCCACTGTAGTCAATAGAAGAACATGCAAACTCCCCACAGAAGGCACTCCAGCCAGGTCCAAACCAGAGCAATGGGCATTTCTACTCATGGCTGTATTTATGTCTTCTTCATTCTTTTTGTAAACCAAATGGTAAAAAAGGTCACACAAAAAAAACATTTAGTAAAAACTGCAAGAAAGACCCTGTCAAGCTAGAGTCTTCATTGTGTAATATCCATGAGACATATGCAAGTCACCCCTTAAGAACATATCAGTGTTTCAGCTACATGGCTTCTGAATGCCCATGACTTTTTACTTTTTAAGCCTTTATGGGTACATTCAGGCCAATAAACTCAAACCTCACTAGATGAGGACATGCCATGTTTCAACATATTTCTGACCTTGTCATGCAGAATAATAGACTCTTTACCAATATTTAGGCGATGTCATTTGTGTATATCCCCTACAAAAGAAGGTTTAGGGTATTACTCAGTGAAGATTCTAGTTTGGCTGTTTTTTTTTTCCTCTTAGTTCTTTATTTCTCTTTCTTAATTAGACCACTGTATTACTTGAGAGTTCATGATGGCATGTAGAACACTTATATGTACAAAAACTTAATATATCTAATTGTTTCCACTGCTATGTCAGCATCCCATGTAGTACAGGATATCAAAATCTGCACAAAAAGGTCCTGCCATGGGTCCTGACTAGTGAGTTGTGCCATCGTAATTAGACTTGCATGCTAAGAGAATATTATGAGGTATGTATTTAGGTGTCTCATTCAAAACCCAGCTAAACATGTACACTTTTTACACTATTATACACTGGCAAGCAAAACCTCCTAATCAGGCAAAAAGGCAAAACAGCTCAAAAATGCAAATGGAACATTTAAACTTATTCGATTGTGAAGGGATGCTAGCATTCATGGCCTACATAGTACATGAAATTAAACTACATATGCTTGTTATGATTCAGAGTGCACTCCCAGCATTGCTTTAGCAACATTTTACAAGATATTGTATTCAGCACTAAATATTAATTACATAATTACTTACAGTACATCACCAGTCCTTTCACATAAAAAAGCACAGCTATATAAATACAACCAAGATACCATACTATAAAACAGGCTTGTTTCTAAAAGGAAAACTGAAATGAAGGTCCAGTTTAACAGTTCAATAAGCATGTCATTAACTGAGTGTTGTCATTTCCATTAAGGCAGACCTAAGAATGATGGGTTACATTCTATAAAGCCTCTGGCATTTAGTTATTGACCATTCTATAATTAGCCAGTAGACAGAAAAGCAGACCAGAAGCTCTCCGAGTGAGAGGAATGCAGGAATGAAGAGAAACTTTTGGATGTCAAATTCCCAAGCTGAGGGTAGAAGACATACAGGGCATTGTCAGACTCAAGTGTACATCTCTTATCAGGTACTGCTGTCACACCACAATTCATTGCATTGCTTGCTGCTAATATCAAACCTCTGTGTTCCATCACTTAACTCAGAAATACCATATGCATTACAAATCTACAAAGCAGCACCAACACACTTGAAGGGTGGTCTCTGAGACAGATCAAAAGAACATTATCCCACATAAATACATTCATAGAGTTAGAAAAATGTTTTTTTTACTTTTAAGACTAAGTAATAATGTCCTTAAAACCCATTTTTTCTCGCTTAGCCTGTCGTGCTGGGTTATAAGCAAAATCATGCCAGTGACTGCCATGATCACAGGATCATAATCACTTTTCTGTAGAAACACAGGTATAACATTTGGCATAAGATAATAATCTTTTTTGCTACTGTGACTTACTTCATGCCATTGTTTGGTTGTGTCTTACCTTCATTCACAATACTTACAAATTGATTTCATCAGTTCTTTGATAAAGCAAATGCTGTGTTGTATTTTAATTGCTATTTGATGTGTGTGTGTGTGTGTGTGTGTGTGTGTGTGTGTGTGTGTGTGTGTGTGTGTGTGTGTGTGTGTGTGTGTGTGTGTGTGTGTGTGTGTGCGTGTGTGCCTGTGTAGGCATATGTGCACTTGAGTGTGCAAGCTCATATTTCTATGTATCTGGATCTTTTGTTTGTTAATTTATTTTGTTGACAGATGGTTGAATTGCTCTGTTAGTCTTTCTATCTCAAGACCTGAGAAAACATGATGGTACAATGTAATACATAACTATGTGCTAGGAACCATGTTTATTAGCAAATTAACATCATGACAGAAGTAACAAATTCTGAGAAAACATAGAGTTTTATGATCATTAAGATATGTAAGACAACTGGTCAGCTTGGTTACAGTTAACCTGCCTAATATTTAGAAAGCAAAACATGTAAGGATGGTACAGCACTGTAAGCAAGAGAGATCAAAATCAAAACGGCTTTCTAAAGTCCCAGTGGGATGAAATGTATGGCAATGGATGGCATTGCTGCCTCACAGTGCTTGCTTTTTCAAACAAGTTCCTAGTGGGTGCTTTCTGTATGCAGTCTGCATGTCCTAAGTAATGTTCCAGGTTCTTTGTGTGTTGTGTGAGTAACCATTTGAAGTGTCAGGACCTGCTAGAACAAGTCCCAAAGCAATAAGATGGAATGGCCGAAAAAGTGGCATTACATATACCTAGTCTGAGATTGAGATTTCCTGGAATATTCCATTTACTCTTAAGTATGGCAATCTCTCAGTTGGTATATATACATTTGGAGGGTGAGGATGGCTTGCCCACACATTAGGAGGAGGTTTAGGGGGTTTGTCCTCCAGCAAAAAAAGTTTAAAGGAGAAAAGCAATGTTTGGGATTCACGCTTCTACTGGATTTTTGATCTTTTTTTCCCAGTGTATCAGTGTTCTGCATTTTGAGAGTAACCATTTGAAAAGGTGGAACACGCTAGAGCAATTCCCAAAGGACAAAGACTGAATGACTGAAAGATCAGACTTGTATATATTAAGTCCAAGATGCCATTTCTTAGAATATTCCCTTTTCTCTCTAGTATGGCAATCTAGGAGTTGGTATATATAAATTTGGGGGGGGGGGTGCAGGAGGGGTATAGCCTCCCCCCTGCAAAAAGAAATTTAAAGGAGAACAACAATTTTCAAGATTCAGCATTCTCCTGTATTTTCAGCCTTTTTGTGGCTTTTCAGCCTTTGGCATTTCAAATGTTGACATCAGTAGGAAGCCCATTCTGATCGTTGACATTTCCATAGGGAGTGTGTGTGTGTCTGAGTGTGAGAGTGTGTCCGTCTGCATCTGAGAGTGCATATGTGTGTATGAGCTGTATGAGTGTGTGTGTGTGTGTGTGTGTGTGTGTGTGTGTGTGTGTGTGTGTGTGTGTGTGTGTGTGTGTGTGTGTGTGTGTGTGTGTGTGTGTGTGTGTGTGTGTGTGTGTGTGTCCTGTTAGCAGATTCCCATCTTGTGCTGTATATCCGTCCTTCTTACAGCCCCTTAATGCCAGGAGAGGATCGAGCTCCTCTAAAACCATGACTCCTGAGTGAAGTAAAACAAACATGAGAAAGTGAATGAATAAATGAAACTAAGCTCAGACATTAGCTATGAGTATACTTTAAATATTTATTTAGTTAGCTTGGTAGGTGGGCTGGGCCAAGATCTCTTTTCAGCATTGCCAGTGGTAGAAAGGTAAAAGGCACATAGGTTCATAGGTTCATAGGTTCATACTAGGCTATCTGCCTGAGGGCATTTACAAGCCTAGTATACATTTACAAGTTATATACATGAAATTATATAACTTGTTTATAGGTGATCACAAATACAGACAATACCTTACAGCATTAAACAGCATGTATATTTAACCAAAAAATAAATAATGTATTCATTTAACTTCTGCAATGTTGTCTCATAAGATGAATTGTAATGGAATGTACACAACATATTTTCTTTGGACTCCACCACTTTAAAATTCTCTACCAAATACCTGCAGTCGTAAACTCCAAATATTCCATATCCACTTTGTGACCAAGCCCTTAATGTCATCCCCAAAATAAATATCAAAAGTTTGTCTTTCTAGCTTTCGCCCATTCCCCTTCCCATTCAGCCCGGTACATGCCAGTCTTTCAACAAAACAGTAATACATTCTGTCACCCTCATTTAGTTCTATCCTCTGATTTATTACTGGAATCAAGCAAATGACAGTGAAGTCTTTCTTGTTGTAAAATATTTGCATCCATCTGTAGCTTTATTTATGCCTGGATTAGCACAAAGCTTATTTCATCTCTGGCTGGCACTTCACTGTAGTATTAAACATGTACCTGATATTCCACAATGCGAGTACTGATTAGTTGGACAGATATACTTTTATCTGCACTTCTAACCTTTTCTCTATTATCAGATATTTATGAATTTTTGCCATCTTATGCTGATGTTTTCCTTCAACTAGTATGATTTTTTTTTTCAAATCTCACCTTACTGTTATTTTTCTGGGAGCTCTTCTCCCTAAGACCCCACTGTAAATGTGTTCCACTCTGTAGTGCAAACCCAGTTAACAAAATGTTAATCAAATAAAAAATAAATAACCCATCTTTTATAGCAGGTATTGTACTGCCCCATACCCATGTGACAAGCTCTCTGTCACAAGCTCTGCCTACGTGTTACTAATGTACAGCGCACAGTAGTCCATCCTCTGTCTGCTATAAGACAGACTGTACCACAGACATTTCCTTATCTGTTACGGTTGGCACTGTAACACAAGCTCTTTCCTTCAACTTATGTCTAGCACTATATGCCCAAGCCTTCGGTAAAAATTATGCATTACACTCACATTCATTTTATATTTCTTTGTCATACTATGTTATCTAAATACTATTCTTCCATATTATGTTTATTCATCTATGTGTATTTCATTATATTGCTATATCGTGTGTGAAGTATTGTATTTTGTACTGAAATTCTCGGTTAGAGTTTTTCCTCCCCAGGCCACTGCTGAAAATGGGCTTTTGCTTAGTTGGTTAATTCTGGTTAACAAATAAAAGAAATAACTAAATAAATAAATAAAGTACACTGCAATATCTCTCATCCTCATTAATGACAGCACTGTATTACAGACCATTCACTGTCTGTTATGCCAAACACTACACCACAAAGTCTGTCCCCCACTGACACAGCAGGCACACACATCAACACCACAGCATAAAAAGGATGAAGCTTCATTATAATGCAGGTGACCCAGATTTGATTAGTGGCCTGGATGTTGCAGTGGCCTACATGGGGTAGCAGAGAAATGATGGAACAAGTCCTTATTCATTTCTTAAAAAGACAGAAAGGGTGAGGAGATGAGCTGTGAACATGGACTCAGTTGGTTTCTGATGGAGACTGGGAGCATAGACAAGAATTGTTGGCCATCTAACCTTTTATGGCAGGGCACTGATGAATGTGACAGTGTAGAGCGAGGGGGTGGCTCCCTCACAATACTTCAGTACATACCCATCTGAATATGACACCTAGCACAGAAGGAGGAATGATACAGCCTAGCCAACAAAATGTCACTTTGCCACAGTGTGATGACCATTATGTACCCACTCCTTTCCTCTGTTGTAGCCTAATAGCCAAGGCTTTCTTGTCTGTTGTGGGTATGCCCCAGTATGCAGTGGTCACAAGGAGTAAGAAGCAAGATGGTGCTTTAGGGGATCTGGTGTCTGCACTAGCTGACTCCAGCAGTACCACAAACTCTCTTCCACACACTTCTGCTTTTCACTGCCTCACAAGCTTTCATTGTCTGTGCCTGTATACCACTTCCTGTTTCATTTCTCCTTGCAAACTCAGAGCCTTGCAAACTCAGAGTGCATTTTATTTATTTGTTAACCTTGTGAGTAGATGGATCCAATGACCTGTTTCAGCTATGACTGGATCAAAAAACACAGTAAGAAAAATAACAAGAAGAAAAATGATTGGCAACACAAAAATACAGTCGCAAGCAACAATATAGTAACAAATCAGACATGGAAAAGCTGGAATCTAAGATAAGCATTTTAGTGATACTGTAATTGCTTTAGTACCATGGCAACACTGGCTACAGTACACATTTAACCAAAGGAGTGGAATCAAGCCAACAACTCAGATATTTGTAAAGGTGAATGTAACTGATAAGGGTATCTAGGGGCATACATCTGAATACTCAAAACTAACTTTAACCTTTGTGAATTTCCAAAGCTCATATCAGCAGATTAGATCACATCAATAGCTAATTTATTAGAGTGCATCCATTTCTAAACACTGTTAATGCTGGCCTGCAATTATTTTTGAATTATAAACCTTGGCTTTTCTTATTTAAGAAGAAGTAAATCAACAGTGTACAGTTAACTGACTTGTAGGAAGTCAGAAACAACGTTAATAAAAGGAATGGAATGCAGCCTCCACTACTCCCTGAGGAGACATTGCAGCTCCTATATGATGGAATGCAGCCTCTACTACTCCCTGAGGAGACATTGTAGCTCCTATATGATGGAATGCAGTCTCCACTACTCCATGTGGAGACATTGTAGCTCCTATATGATGGAATGCAGCCTCCAGTACTCCCTGAGGAGACACTGTAGCTCTCATATGATGGAATGCAGCCTCCACTACTCCCTGAGGAGGCATTGTAGTTCCTATATGATGAACTACAGTCTCCACTACTCCCTGAGGAGACATTGCAGCCCCTCTATGATGGAATGCAACCTCCAGTACTCCCTGATGAGACACTGTAGTTCCTATATGATGAAATGCAGCCCCTAGTACTCCCTGATGAGACACTGTAGCTCCTATATGATGGAATGCAGCCTCCACTACTTCCTGAGGAGACATTGTAGCTCCTATATGATAGAATACAGTCTCCACTACTCCCTGAGGAGACATTGCAGCCCCTCTATGATGGAATGCAGCCTCCAGTACTCCCTGACGAGACACTGTAGCTCCTATATGATGGAATGCAGCCTCCACTACTCCCTGAGGAGACACTGTAGCTACTATATGATGGAATGTAGCCTCCACTTCTCCCTGAAGAGACATTGTAGTTCCTATATGATGGAATACAGTCTCCACTACTCCCTGAGGAGACATTGCAGCCCCTCTGTGATGGAATGCAGCCTCCAGTACTCCCTGAGGAGACACTGTAGCTCCTATATGATGGAATGCAGCCTCCACTACTCCCTGAGGAGACATTGTAGCTCCTATATGATGGAATGCAGCCTCCACTACTCCCTGAAGAGACATTGTAGCTCCTATATGATGGAATGCAGCCTCCACTACTCCCTGAGGAGACAGTGTAGCTCCTATATGATGGAATGCAGCCTCCACTACTTTCCTCAGGTAGAATGCAGCCTCCACTACTCCCTGGGGAAACACTGTAGCTACTATGTGATGGATGTCCTTGGTAGCATTTCAAAAGTCTTTCCCCAGAATCCTGCTTGCTGATAAAGGCAGCAAAACATGGTCAGCTATTTCAAATGGCCTCCTCAGGCCACCAAAAACAGAGCTTTAGTTAACAGACTCTTCTACATATACAAAAATATTAAATCTTTAATGTCATATATAGTTATTAGAATATTGTAACCATTATGGAAACCATTGGTGGTCAGGCAATATTTACTGACATGCTTTAAGATGTGCTCATAAACAATCTTCTTGAATATTGTTTTCTAAATTGGTGAAATTATCACTTGGCCAATAATCCTTTGCGGATAATAGAGAAGACACTTTGGGCAAAGCCACTAAGATAGCATGTTGACGTGAGCTGCTACTATTCTGATAGTGAGAGAAGGATACTAAAAATGGGGTTGAGGGACTTTGTGATTATAGGCTCTGTGACACCCCACACTGTCCTGTAATCAAGGAGCCTCAATCCTCACCACTAGCACCAGTGAGGGATGTACACACTGGAAGCATGACAAGTACACACACAGTAAAGTACAATTTCTCTTAAGAGCACACAAAGATCACAGTCAGTCTGGTGCTGGTTTCTCCCTCTCTCTCTCTCTCCCCAGATCCCCAATAAGACTCCCCACTGGCAAAGCTATAGGATTAAGATCTCAGGCGAGCGGTCAAGCCAAAACCTCCAGTACCCTCTCTGTCCAACCAGTGCTTCATGTCCCTGGCCAAGTAGCTGACACACACGCACTTTGAGATTTGATTTATATACAAACACACACACACTCCTGGGAAAGGCTGGCACAGGTTTTCTAGCTATACCCCCCTTCAGCCCAGACTAAAAGGTAGTTATCACTGCCATCAACCTGCTCTTTATCAGCTACTATAAGGCCCTTACAAAGGGTGACCAATTCTACTGTCTAATGTTATTATTATCCAAATGGTAAGTGTGACCAAGACTTGCATGGCTATTGGAGTGGCCTGTACAGTGTCACCAAATACATATGCAAGTACTCTAAGACCTTAAATATCTCTAAACAAATCAGCCACAATTAAAAGGCTTAAATATATTTAATAATAAATAATGAAAGAGCAAGACAATACTCAATAACTCAACACAGTGACTACAGACTTCAAAATCACAGAAAATAGTTTTAAACAACATTGCAGGATAGTCTCAAATAAATACAGAAAACATCTGAACTAATCTTTATTACGTTCCCATCTATATCTAAGAGAGATTACTGTACCCTGATTACTTACTATTAGCAAGGCAAGTGCTGATGAGAAGATGCTTCCAGGTCCAAAGACAAATACAAAATGCACAGTCTCTGATATAGTTCCCAAATTAATATCAAAACATTAGTGCTGGCTCAGCTGGATGACATCACTCTTTCTCACCTACCTTCATTTCCTAGGCTAACAGAAACCAGCATTTCTGTGTCAAAAATACTTCTCTCTCAGATGTGAAGCTTCTAGTAAGTCACAGAGTAATAAAAACACGTTATACCTAGTAATTATTTCTGTTTCAAGACAATAGAAAAAAACCACTACCTCTAGACATCATGCCTCCTTCAGTGAAACTGAGAGATAAACACAATCGTAAAACAGTCTATTCTTTTCCAGTAGGGTAAACTGTGGTTGCATTCCTGAAGCCCAGTACATAACATACAGTTCTGTATAAATCATAGCAACAGTCACAAATAGCATATAATTATTTACAAAATTCCAGCTAGCTGGGCTGGCAGTGTCACATTTCTCCCTTCTTTAAAAACTCAAGCTAGTTTTTTAAGTGACCCTTAAGAAATGTTGCTTGAGAGGGTGAACCGATATTGGAATACATTACCCCATTCTCTGTCTTGAGAGCCCAACTGCATTAGCATTGCTAACCCCACTCCGGTGCTGCACTGTCATATCATATGCTTTCAACCCTAGTCTCTACATTCGTAACTTGGCATTTTGATGACTGGCTCAATGTAGCCATGTTAAGGGATTGTGGTCTGTAACTACAGCGAATTCCCTTCCATACAGATAAGGCTGAAGTTTCTACAGTGCCCACACTATGGCTTCATCTTTTCTTTCGACTGATCCCATTAGGGGTCGCCACAGTGGATCATCTGTTTCCATTTCTTCCTGTCCTCTGCATCTTGCTCTGTCACACCAACCACCTGCATGTCCTCTCTCACCACATCCATAAACCCTATCTTAGGCCTTCTTCTTTTCCTCTTACTTGGCAGCTCCATCCTTAGCATCCTTTTCCCAATATACTCAGCATCCCTCCTCAACACATGTCCAAACCAATGCAATCTCGCCTCTCTGACTTTGTCTCCAAACTGTCCAACCTGAGCTGACCCTCTAATATACTGATTCCTAATCCTGTCCATCCTCATCACACCCAGTGCAAATCTCTTAACGTCTTTAACTCTGCCATGTCCAGCTCTGACTCTTGCCTTTTTGTCAATGCCACCGTCTCCAACCCATATAACATAGCTGTTCTCACTACCCTCTTGTAGACCTTCACTTTCACTCTTACTGGTACCTTTTCTATAGATGCATAGTATTCTTCCCTGGGTTGGAGCCTATGACTGAAATATACCACTGGGTGCTCTTCTCCCTCTGAGGAAATCTGGCTAAGTACAGCCACCACTCCATGGTTTGAAGCATCCACCTGCACAACAAATTCTTTGCTGTAATCTGGTCTGGCTAACACAGGGGGTCCTCCCAAAGCTTCTTTAAGCTTCTGGAATGCCTGCTTACATGCTGGGGTCCACATTATCTTTTCTGGCCTGTTTTTCCTTGTCAGGTCTGTGAGGGAGCAGCTATGGTACTATAACTGTGGACAAACTTTATGTCGTACCCTGCTGTCCCTAAGAATGCCCTCACCTGCTTTTTGGTAACAGGGGCAGGCCATGCCTGAATGGCTTCCACTTTGGTAGGTTTCTGGCCTAATCTTACCACTCCCCACTCTATGTCCCAGGTAGGAGACCTCTGCCATATCCACCTGACATTTGCTGGGCTTAATGGTCAACCCTACCCTCTGTAGTCTGCCCAGCACCTCCCTAACATGCTGAAGGTGCTCTTGCCAGGAATGGCTGTCGATGGCAATATCATCTCGGTAAGCAAGGGCAAAATTTCCTGCTCTTACTAGGATAGATCTACCAGACTCTGGAAAGTATCTGGAGTATTTTTTCATCCCAAACGGCAAAAAGCTAACCTCTCTCTAGCACTTTAAGAATTAAAGAACAAGACAATACTCAGTAACTCAACACAGTAACTTCAGAGTTCAGAATCACAGGAAATATTTTAAAACAACATTGCAGGACAGTCTCAAATGAATACAGAAAACATCTAAACTAATCTTTACTATATTCCTATCTATATTTAAGAGAGATTATTGTACCCTGGTTACTTACTATTAGCAAGGCACGTGCTGACAAGAGGATGTTTCCAGGTCCAAAGACAAATATAAAATGCACAGTGTCTGAGAGAGTTCCCAAATTAATATCAAAACATTAGTGCTCGGTCAGCTGGATGACATCACTCTTTGTCACCTGCCTTCA
The DNA here is from genome assembly GCF_019279795.1 of Protopterus annectens. NCBI lineage: Eukaryota > Metazoa > Chordata > Ceratodontiformes > Protopteridae > Protopterus > Protopterus annectens. Next base: position 1,200,662,639 of record NC_056747.1, on the reverse strand, counting down.
GTTCCCAGGCTAACAGAAACCAACATCTCTGTGTCAAAAATAATTATCTCTCAGATGTGCAGCTGCTGGGATGTCACAGAGCAATGAAAACACTTTACATTTGAAACCTAGTAATTATTTCTGTTTCAAGACAATAGAAAGAAACATCTAGCTCTAGACATCCTGTCTCCTTTAGTGAAACTGTGAGATAAACACAATCGTAAAACATTCTGTTCTTTTCCACTAGAGTACACTGTGGTTACATTCTTGAAGCTTAGTACATAACATACAGTTCTGTATAAATCATAACGATATTCACAAATAGAATTATTATTTACAAAATTCCAAATAGCTGGGTTGGCATTGTCACAGGCTCTATCATTTTCAGAAAGCATATTTATTTATTTGCCTTTGTTTACCAGGAAAGTCCATCTAGAAAATAAAATGCCCATTTTCAGCAGAGGCCCAGGGAGAAAACCTCCAAAACAAAGATAGAAATACATTTTTGACAATTCAAAAAAATGGTCAACAAATATTATTTGTAAAGTATTTCAAAGCAAGCAGTCAATAAACATATTTTACAAAGTATATCAAGTTAAGGAAATAGATGTTTTCAATATATTGTCAGTAGAATTAAAAGTACTGTATTCATATACTTTAATAGTATCTATAGTAGAGAGAGTTAGGACTGCATACTTCAAACTGTATGTGTGGTACAATTGCATAGTTTATTAGTTGCCAGGTGATATTTTAGATCAGATTTCAATTTTTGTAATTATTTAAAACCCTGATGGGTTTTAGAAGTTTGTTCAATGCCTTAGAGATGGCAACAGGGAATAGAGAGTTACAGTAATAATTATTTGATTTATTAACAAATGTTAGTTTAAGTTCTCTATTATTCCCATGGGATTACAGGCTTAGGTGCACTGAGAACAATATAGGCATACAATTTCATCTATGTTTGTCTGGGAGCTTTTCATTACAGTAGTTTTGATTAGTTTTGAAGCAACTGGATAGAGAATTGATGGGTACATGGTTCTTCTGTCAGGTTCTAACTGTAATGGAAAGTGAGGGGAAAAGCTACATTAGAGTTGTCATTTGAGGATTTTAAGAAGTTTGCTCCATAATCCTATTGATGAATCAGTTGTGTTGAATGGCAACTCTAAAAGACCATGACAGACCAGTAAAAATAAAAGCCAGAAGTATGAAGCTCAATGCAAAAACGCTACCACGAAGTATAAAAATCCAAGAAACAAAGTTTAGTTAGCGCTTTCGGAAGAAATAGTATCCTTCCTTCTTCAGACAAACCTGTAACTAATACAACGTTCCTTAAATAAACTTTTAGATCATGTGTTCAATTACCTCATTAAATGGTTAATTAATATCCATTCCTTCTTCTCATTACTTTAAAATATCAGAATAACACAAACATATAATCCAAAGTATTACCACAACTCTAAAATATAAAATAGGAAATATAAAATGCATGAAATAAATGTTATAAACATAATAATGCATGACTAATATCTACAATATATTAAACTATGCAGTTTACCCCACGAAATTTCTTATATTTAATTCTATATTTAATCTACATCCCAAGCCAAAAGCTGGAAGTGTGTCAATGAAAAGCAATATTAATGTTTGTGTATTTTATGTATGCAGCATTTTGTTAAACTGAATTTTAACTATATATACACAAACTAAAAAACTTTATGTATATGTACTTAAATATAAATATACATATATGTTATAAAAACTAATGTTATTAAACATAATAACTAATAAACCTAACAAATGATATAAATAATATGTTGTTGATGTAACTTAACTTAAAATGTATTATTGTTACTACCATTGAAAATTATTACTTCTTAAGATAGTTAATAAACATAATCAAAAAACCATCTAAAAAAATCAATACTTATATGAGCCAAACATGTTAATTTAACATGTGCATATAAAAACCAAAGAACCAAAAAATCAATCATGTTTAAACAGTACATTATCTCACTCAAATGTATAAGAAATATTAGAAAATGTATAAACATATATATATAAAATTAATATGTATGTATATTATTAATTATTATATAAATAAATTAAATATTTTGTTATAATTTATGATTTACATGCAAATATAGTATATATTATTTACCATAAAACATCATCGGTAAATTATATAAAGCTCTAAATATCATTATAACAATACACATTCATTTATATTATGTCTCATCTTTTTGATGCTAGGTGCTTAAGTATACATGCCAAAGAGACATGTTCATTCAACCCTGGACTAATGTATGCATAAGTTCTTATTTGCCAAAACAGTTCCTCTTTTTCAAGAAGGATCTGCCACTGTCCTGAATGGACACTATCATTAACATGTTTTAGTATAGTGTATTTAAAAACATGATCTGGTTGCTCCATAATATGGCATGCCAATGCATTATTTGTGTACTTTTTAGAAATAGCATACTGATGCTCATATATGCGCCTTTTAAAATTACGCTCAGTCTTCCCTATGTAGAAGGCTGAGCATAATGAACACTTAGCTGCATATACTACTGATTTCGTATTGCAATTAAAGGCACCAATAATTTTATATATATTGTTATTAATTTCAATAGTAGTACCTTCCTTCACAAAAGGACATTGATGGCAATTGCCACATTTCAGCATACCTTTAGTTCTTTTTGACATACTTGGTTTGCATGACTCAAATAACATCTTTAAACTGACTCCACGTCTATATGCAATTTTAGGCTGGGTCCCATATAACCTGAGAAGATCCTTGTCTTCAATTATTAATCTCCAATTTTTACACAATATATTTCTAATATAATGGTGATCAACTGAAAATGTACATAAAAATCTAATATTAACTTCTGGTTCCTGACCTTGAAACATATCCCTTGGGACAAAAACTAGCCTTAGATCCTCTGCACATTATTTCTTGATGGATTTCCATAAGAGTCAGGATGAATGACTATAATTTTCAGTCATTTTTATGTAGATTTTGTTACACTGTGGGTGATTTCACAAATCCTTTTTCAGTTCTAAGAAGTTTCCTAAATAGTGAGTGTTATTGGTAGATTTTCACTGGTTGCAAGCACTTTTTCATTTGCTCCTTGATGGTCAGGATTGACCATGGACATCTATTTCCCTTAATTATTCTAACTTTGAGAACAATTTGTTTTGAATGGGGTTAATAATGACAATGAGTCGTTTGATGTTAGTTGGTTACCCTTTATAGTAGTTCCCAATCAATGTCTTTGAGCTGCAAAAACTGAAAGGTTTCTATTCTTTCAAGGAACAGCTTGCTCTATGTGTAGAGTAATGTGGTTTTATTTATTGATTTTTTTTTAATAACCAAGTATTAATTATGGAGAACAGATCACTCATGGAATTTGGTAGACCCACTGCCTTTGAGCATTTCCGAGCAGTGCTAGTGATAACTACGTCTAAAAGTGATTTATTACCATTTAAAGGGCTGGATGGGTCTGAAAAGGCAAGCAAATAAATTGTGATAGGTTGCGGAGGGATAGCATATGATAAAACTGCTTCTCCAACTGCTCCAATAGACTGAGATTGAAGTCCTCCATCAGGATAAAAATATTCTTCGTGAAGCAATCCAGATAGCTTAAGTGAGAATGGAAGATGGAATGCAGTCTCCAGTAATAATTTGATTAATATGACCACCTGGGCAGCAATTGAACGAAATGTCATCCAAGATCCCCCTCACTTTGGGTGTTGCTGGAATTTTTACCAATTACTTTTAATTTTAACAAGAAAGGTGGATGTCTCCATCTATCATTACACCTATTGTTACAATACATACAATAACTTTGTCTAATATATCTAGTAATGCTAGATTCATCATTAAGCTAAGACTCTTCTTGGACTAACCATGCTTTAGGTATATAGTAAATAATGTTTTGGGAGTTTATGTACAAACAATGTCATCTGACATAAGATATATTTAGTAAAACATAGTTAAATCAGGAGCAGGAGCTTGGATCCATTGAGTACAGGGATGGAGGTGCCTGGCTCCATTGTGTACAAGGATGGAACACTGACTATGGCCTAAGTTCAATTAGCAGTTTAGGAGCTAGTGGAACTGGGTGGGGATGGGAGGTGGGGTGGAGGGTGCTGGTAGTGAGTGGCTGATACAGGTTGCCATCCTGGTGAAGGCAGGTGATCTTGCCTACCATAACTAAATCACCTACTGGAGTCAGGGAGAATACCTGTGTAGCATACATTGTATGCTAGACAGAGAGATAGATGTGTAGCATGTGTTGTTTGGATGGGAGACATGAACTAGGACTACTATGTCACATCTGCACAGTGTCTTCTTAGGGCAAGTACATGAAAGCACATGCTACCAGAAAAAGGCATAGGAGGCACTTACATCTGTAAACACACATCAGGCACTGGGAAAGGAGTTAAGATCATAACAGAAAAAGCCTGGTGACTGCCTAGATGACAGTCTTCTACCTAACAGGGAGAACAAATGTGTCAGTGGATTGTGAAAAGGTTAATAGTTAGCAGGCAGTGGAAATAAAAACAATACAAAAAAGTACAAAGGATAATACTCAGAGGCAATAGCTCTCAACCAATCAGGGACAGATCTCAACAGAATCCGGGACAAATCTAGAAAAAATCAGGAACAATCAGGGACACTTTTAAAATATTAGTTCTATTAACTTAAGGCATTAACAGAATTAAAGAATGTGAATTAATATACCATTCCTGAAGTAAAATAATTCTTCAGCTCTTAATTATTGTCATTATTTATTAAGTATAATTCACCACTCTTTGTCCAAAAGGTACCAGTATTAAAAGGGATTAAGAGGGACAGAGCTAAAATTTGAGTCAAAATCAGGGACGTCCCTGAAAATCAGGGACAGTTGAAAGGTACTAGTGGGCCCATCTGGTGTACAGTGACACTATTTTTGCTACAGTGTTGTTGTTCAGGTCAGTAGCTATTGATTTACAGACATTATTGCATATTTTCTGAGACTTTCATAGCACAAAGATATTATTTTTCATAGGACTAATATGTATCACTATCAGTAAGAAAATTATTTTCTGTCATCTTAAAACTGGAAACTTAGTTTTACCCATTTTGTTATGATCTGCATCCAAGGTCATTTTGTCAGAGATCCATGAATCAGTTGAACTAATGGAAATAAAAATGTGTAGTCCCCCTGTGAAAGCCACATCTAACATAAAGAAAAGCAATTAAAATATTGCTGTAAGCAGGTCCCAAGACATAGGACCACTGTTTCCCAAACTTATTTTCTGTGCAGGCTAACCATCCAAGACAATATGCCAGAGGCACACCTAATTTACATACATTAACAAAGTATTAAGAAATATGTCAATTTTTAAAGGTGCACTAGTGTTTGGAAGTAAAGCTGTTTACCACTATTGTAGAATCCACTTTAGTTTAAGCTTCTTGAATGTTTTAGTAGTCTTGTAACAGAAAATAAGAAATATGCCATTTCAAAACCACCCTAGCAGACCAGTTTTTTGAGGTAGTCTCACGATGGCTCTACATGGTGTTCCTCGATCTGGTGAGTTAAAGGGAAAAAAAATCATCTAAACTTTTTAGTGCTATTATCTACTTATCGTGCTGGAAAAGTGTATAAAAATCTCTTCTGGCATGAAAGAAGAGAAACGAAGCAAGCTGTAAAGACAGCATGTGCCATCATTTTGTACACAACACTGTTTAACAAACAAGCCAAGGTTGATAAAGCATATTTCTTTCAATAATAAAATGATACCCATATTTTATGTCAAGGATAAAGTTTTTGACTTACAAAGCAATGTGTTTACGACACCAAGATAAATTCAAAAAACTGTCATGGAGCTTCAGACAGAATAAAACTATTCAGGAAGTCTTATATTCTTTTGCATCACAACAAGGAAATGTGATCCCAAAGGTCAAAATCTAAGGTTTGTCGACACCAAAAGATAAAAAGAACAACTTTTTTTAAGTAACAAAACCTGAAGCTGTCTCTTGTCATTAGTTATGATATCATATTTATTTATTTATTGATTGATTGATTTGCGTTTTGTCAAACAAGTAGATCCACTAAATATGTTTTTCTTTTACTCAGGGACACACATGATGGTATCTGTAATGAGCGAATCAGATTCAGAAAGGACACAGGGATAAAACTCTCCTTCTCTTTTGTGAACATAATTTTCAAAAATGAGTTATGACGAGGCAGATGCGATGGTGAATTATTATCTTATCTGAAGATAGCTGTAGAAATATGGACCTAATAGCTGCAAATACATAAATATTTCATGCAAATACATTGTGTTGCTGTCAAAATAAATAAAAAATGACAACATTCACATTAAAGGGACATTTTATGAAAAATCCAAAAGGAAAGCTTTGATGTTTCTTTTTCCTTAGGCCAATGCTTTTGAGGCATAACATATTCCAAGCAGTCAATGCTCAGTTTCACATTTTGAAGGTGGATTCATGGAACACAATAAAGTGTGAAAAATGAGTTTTCTTTTGAAGTAACTTTCATATTTTACAACAATACACAACAGTGCTGTGTTCAGGATTAGTTTCAGAAAAGGCAACAGCATTACTTCTTTAAAAAGGGGAAGAAAGAGCTGCATGAACTCAGATATGTAGCATATTACAGTGCATTACAGCAGGTGTGCTGTTCTGTAAGTCATCATTTATATCCTGTAAGTAGCAAGATGTTAAAACTGTCAGGGTGGTGAGGACAGTTAGGTCTTAGGTTCAGAGTTGTTTACTAGGCTAATGACCACGAGGGCATTTTTAAGCCTAGCCATGCATCCTAAATCTCTCACAAGTTTTGGGAGATGAAACATTTACAAGCAGGGATCTGGATGATGAATCATCTACAGGTTGCCTGTGTCCATTAGAAACATAGGTGCCACACCAGGGATGAATTTCCTGTTTCCCATCCAATTGTTCAAGTTATACTTGAATTGGGTAAGGGAGGAACTCTACTTCACATGGATTTCCCGTTCCAGAGAAGAGGTAGTCTCTGTACACATGCACAAAAATGCACATACACACACACACACAGACACACGTGTGTGTGTGTGTGTGTGTGTGTGTGTGTGTGTGTGTGTCTGTGCAACAAACAAAAAAAACTCTGATGGGCGAAATTATAAGAAAGGATACAAATACAAGAAAAGAGCAAGTCAGTTAAAGGAGGATGGAGAGGAAAAGAAGCCCCCTTTTAACAGATTAACAGTAAAGCTGGTAGGTTTAAAAGAGGAGAGCTGGAATATTGGTACCATATACAAACCACCCAATGTACCTGCCAAGATGACAAGCTGAATAAGGTACAGATTAAGGACAGCACACAAAAGAGGATGTTTATGGTGGGTGACCTCCGTCTACCTGAGGAAGGCAGGAGCATTCCATCATCCAGCATGGGCAAAGGCAGTAGGCTGAGATGTTACGTCTAGATGTGTTCAAACAGGAAGTGGCAGATGGAACTAGGATAGGGAAACTTCATCTACAACATGGATTACTGGGGAGCGACCCACAACTAAAGCTTCACTGTCAAAACAATGATTAACAATAAGGACAACTAGGGAAGGATCAACAGTATTCAGGTAGGGGTATGCACTATTCAAAAGGCACACTGCAATGAAGACTGTGTCCCACATGATTACATCACCATAAGTGTCTGGCAAGGGGGCATATACAATTCAGAGGGTGCCCGGCAGTAATACCTATGTATTCCACATAAGACCAGGCAGGAGGAGAAGGCAACTACACACACCACAATACCAGTCTCACATAACTCAACCACACCACTGAATCAAACACATAAACACACTAAGACATACTCGGAGGCTCTGAGTAAAAATTTACCTAAACAGCAGAGGCCTCCAAAGCAGACACCCAAGCAACTGCAAACTCAATACACCACACAAACAACACATAAACAACAAAATCAGTGTGCAAAGCAGTCACTGCCCTTAAGGCCAAATACAACACCAAACATACTTGTCATAGGTGACTCCATAGTCAGACACACTGACATCCCGCTCACCAGACTGAGTAAGGAGAAGGTCACAGTAAGCTGCCTGTCGGGCTCTAGAATCCGACACATAACACAAGCACTCAGGTCTCTCAACAGCAGGTACAAGTACGACTCAGTCATTGTCCACGCTGGTGTCAACGACCTGAGATGTACCTCCTTGGACTACATGAAAAGAGACATTGAGGAGCTCTCTGATTATGTAGCCCAGGCAGGTATGACCCTGACCTTGAGCAGTATCCTACCTTCACCTAGAATGAATCCACAATACAGTGATAAGATGATCAGCTTTAATAATTGGCTTAAATTCTGGTGTCATTCAAAGGGGATCCAATGTCTGTCTGCCTGGGATGACATGCTGGACAAGCCACGCTGCTTCAAGGCGGCTTGCACCTGTTACCCCTAGGCTTCGGATATTGGCAAAGGCTCTTGCCACCCCATAGTGCCTTTTTAGGCAAGGCTCAAATTCTAAACCTACCACCCTAGAACACAAAAAGTAAAAACTAAGGGTAATGCTGCTCAATGCCAGAAGTCTCAATCTCAAGATGCACGCACTCGAGGCCCTTCTCAGTATGGAGAACATTGATGTCTGTGCTGTGACAGAAACCTGGTTCAAGGCTCCTGAGAGCACCCCAGCACTATCAGGTTTCACCTCATATCATGTGTTCCGGCCCCAAAATCCGGACAACACCAAGAAAGGAGGGGGGGTGTCCATATTCATAAAGGACACCCACACCTCAAGGTTGGTGGCAACGGTTGATGCATCGGAGACCATCCAGGTGCAATTAGCCATAGGCAAGACTGCTCTGCAATTTGTAGCATGTTACAGGCCACCCTCTCAAACTCAGGAACCTCACATGGCCTTCCTGAAAACAATGGAGGGATAAATGTATCTCCAAACACCATCATACTAGGTGACTTCAACTACCCTAATATAGACTGGGAACACTACTCAAGCCCAAACACTCTAGCCCAAAGGTTCCTGGAGTTCATAAACTCAAATGCCATGGAACAACTAGTCACCATCCCCACAAGAGGAGAAAACATACTTGATCTCATCATCACGAACATGGGATCACAATGTTCAACACCGAAGTATACCCCTCACTGGTGAGATCAGATCATAAACTAATCTCGCTGGAGGTCCTCATCCCGCCCCACCTGAAATAAAAAGACCACAGTGAAAAACTTCTCAAAAGCCGACTTCACACTTCTAAAACTAGTGTGGTCTCCTTTAAGGCCCCTGAGCCAGTGGTAAACATTACTCAAACCGCTGAATCACTTACAAATGCCTTCTACCAGCACCTACAGGACTGCATGGATCAGGCAATCCCAAACAAAACTAAGACTCTTTGTACCAAAGGCAAGCGTCCAGTCTGGTGGACCCCAGCCATAAACAAGCTCTACAACAAAAGGAGGAAGCTACTACAAGATAGAGCAAAATCCTTGAAAGGTAAGACACCTTTGATCATTATAAGTAAAAACTAAGAGCTCTCATAAAATCATCCAAGGCAAATTTTGAGAGAAAAATCGCCAAGGACTCAAAAGACAATCATAAGGCCTTCTTTAGCTATGTTAGAAACCTAGGAGGAAACTCCCAGATATGCTCAGAATTAGTTCAAAATGATGTGAAGATTACTGAACCTACACACATTGCCAACATACTGGCTGACAGGTTCAGTGCAAACTTCTCCCCTCCCCAAAAGGAGAGATATCTATACCAGAGGATTGTAGCCCTCCCAAACATCTCAAACGCCCAGGCGAGAACTGCTCTCTCCAAAGCAAAAAACACAGCATCCATAGGACCGGATGGTGTCCCCGGCTGTGTGCTCCATGAACTCAATGAGGAATTAAACCCGCAGTTAGGACAGCTGTTTAATCTTAGCCTCACCTCAGGATACGTACCCAAGGAGTGGCGCACGGCGACTGTGGTCCCACTTCACAAGGGTGGTGCCTCCACCGACCCTGGAAATTACCGTCCCATTAGCTTGACAAGCCTTATCTGCAAAGCCATGGAGAGGATCATAATGGAACTCATAAATAAAGACATAGGGAACTTGCAGACTTTGGCTCCAACCCAGTTTGTCTTTGTCAAAGGCAGATCATGCCTTTTAAACTTGGTTGACTTCTTCGAAACAGTCACCAAGGCCATTGATGAGGGAAAGGCAGTCCATACAGCCTACCTTGACCTGGCAAAGGCCTTCGACACAATACCCCACTCAGGTATCATCGAAAAACTCATCAGCTTGAATGTAAGCCCATACATCACAAGATGGGTTGCAAACTGGCTAAGTGACAGAACCCACAGGGTCAGAGTTGCTGGAGCCATGTCAGACTCAAAGCCTGTCACAAGTGGTGTCCCACAGGGCTCAGTCCTGGGTCCACTCTTGTTCGGCATCTACTTTTCTGAAGTACAAGCAAACACAGAAGGGTTATGGCTGACAAAGTTTGCAGATGACTGCAAACTGGGTGCCATAGTCGAAAACACATCTGACACAGATATCCTTCAGAAGGGCCTCACAGAAACGGATAACTGGTGCCAGAGACATGGCCTAAAGTTAAATGCCAAGAAATGCATAGTCATACCCTTCGGGAAAAACAAGGTTACCCCTAGCTACCATATAGGTGGCAATCCACTGAGCACAGAAGAAGTCATCAGGGATCTGGGGACCCAGGTTGACAGTAGCCTTTCGTTTGACACTCATGTTGCTAAAGTAGTTAGGAAAACCTTCTACATTGCCCACCTGATCATGAAGGGATTCACATCTAGATCAAGGGAGGTCATCGTCCCCCTGTACTCATCACTCATAAGACCTATGATTGAGTACAATGCCCCATTCGGAATGTATCTGACCCAACACCTGCAGCAGCTGGAAAGGCCCCAAAAGTTCCTCACCAAAAGGATAAAGGGTCTCAAAATATGTCTTATGCTGCCCGACTGAAAGAACTCCAGCTCTATTCAGTCTCATACCGCTTGCTCAGAGGTGACCTGTGCCTGACATATAAGGCCATGTCAAACCCTGATTTGATGAATATGCTTCACCTCAAAAATCTAGATCCCTCAGAACCACAAGGCGGAGACTTAAACCTTGACACGGTTATTAATAGAACGTGCTGGAGGGACAGATTCATCACCCAGAGACTCCCTATGCTGTGGAACAAAATCCCGGTACATGTGAGGCAGAGCACCTCGCTGGCCTTGTTCAAGAGGAATCTTGACCAATGGATGGGGGATCGCAGATATACCCCAGGGATTACTTCAGTGTTACTGCTTGACAGAGGCACAGCAAAATAATGGGCATAGTTTTATTCAAACTAAAGGGGTGACGAAAGCCAAATAACTATGGGCTAGGCTTATAAATGCCCTTGGGCAGATAGCCTAGTATGAACCTATGAATCTATGAACCTATGAACCTAATTACATCACTGTGAGTGTGTAATGGGATATACACAAGATTCAGCGGATACACTGCATTAGTGCCTGAGCACACCATATGATTATAACATTGTAAATTTTTAAGAATGATTGCACACCATTCAAATAGTGGTCAGCATTATAACCTGCATGCTTCACATAAATACAGCACCACACATCTTTAGAGAGGGGATACAACCTATTCTTGTGGTGCACAGCACTGGTGCCTGCACAAAACCACATCACTACAGCATAAGAGCTCTGGGGGTGCACACTAGTCAAGGAGTGCACAGCAGTGGTGGCTTTATGGTCCAAACAATTACATCACTATATGTGTACCATTAGGGGATACCCTGTACTAAACGAGTACACTACTTTGGTGTCTGTGAACCCCACATTTTTATAGTATTGCAAGTGTTATGGGGGAAGTTACATACTATACAGAGGGTACACATTATTGCAGCTTGTGCACCCTGCATTCTACCTCCCCATGACATCAACACTTACAGTGGACACATACAGTGACTAACTAGTCCAGTTTATGGGGTAGATGGAACTATTTCCCTTCTGTCAACATTATATACTTGTGAGTGGACTCTCTTGCTTGCTATCATCCCTGTAGTTAGTAAGTGGAACCCTCACCCACCCCTAGCCATACTTGACCTGTGACTGCTCAGTGCCATGACCTCCTCTTTCTACAATAAACAGTGTTTCTTGCCAACTTGTCCCCACACCTCACAGTCATCAAAGCCAGAAATTCCCCTGCTCATTGCCCTGTAAGTGATTGTTGTAACTCCCCCACCACTATACCTGTTATCAGCAACACCTCCAGCCTCTCCACTACTTTAAGACTCACAAACACACACCAGTCTACAACCATAGTTGCATCACACCAGGCACCTGATTTGGTCCGATACATAATGATTCTGTTCAAGAATCATAACTCACTAACAGTCTGTTGGGTAGCAGTTTAGTCTATTCTGAAGTGTCTCTCTAATGCTGCACCAAGAAGGTTTCTTCTCAACAACTTCAGAATTTTTCCTCACTGTCCTCCACCAGACTTTCAACATTGTGAAGTACTGCAAAGAACTTTTCATAAATCACAATCACAATCTCTATGGATTTAAATCTATCAGAAGCTAGCTGGAGAAATGCAAATCTAACCACTGAAGCTTCAGAGATAGTGTAGAACACTTTTCTTCACAATCTGCAGTAGTAAACCCCGCCATATACTGCCCACAATGTAATGTATGCATGCTCCTAATACCACTTCATGCATACCTAATCAATATTCGTTATCTACATGTTCACTACACATAAGGATGGTGAAGAGCAGATAATGGATATTCATTAAATAAGCCTTACATGACTGCAACAAACTGAGTGCTGTGATTCTATACTTACTATTGTTTGTGTACTTAAAATATAATGTAAACACTAAAAATGTATCAGGTAATAACTCTATTTTAAGACAACATTCATGGAACAATTTTCAATGAATGCATACACACAAAGCAAACTGCATTACCACCACACTGGCACAGTATTCATGGTAAATAAAAAAATTGTCAGTGGGCTAAGGAAGTACTACACAACACAAGCCCCCCACCACTATTGTGAGAATAAGTGATATATTACCTCTAGTTCGATCTGTTTTTTTGCACTAAAACAGGAAAAGTGTTCCTTTACATATAAAATACTTACAAGAACATTAGCCTGGTTTACATCATCTAACCCAAGCATAAAACAAAAAGAGACTTCTACTTGTAAAAGTTCAATATGATTGTTTTGCTCCCAAATCTGTGCAGTTACAGGATTGTCACTTTTAAGCAGTCCAGTTTACATCACCTAACTCAAGTATAAAACAAAAACAAAATTTTGAAGTCCACAACACCCTTCATTACAAGTTAACAATACTCTCACCTTTTCTTGAACAAATCACAGAAGAGTGTTTTCACGTGGTTTGAATCTTAGAAAGTCCATATCAGCAAAACTTTAAATATTATAAATGTCAACACAAAACTTTAACTTCTACCACAGCAATTTTTAAAAAAAAAATGTCAGAAACCACAATGACCAGTTTATTATGAAACCAGGACAATTCATTTTATCTCTTCAAACACTTTTTACCAGATGTCACAGTGACCTACTACCCTCTCATACGTGAAAAATAGTCCTCAGAGAATTCACAACACATCACTATGCAGAAACAAGGAGCCATGTTTTTTGAATATTCATTAGCTGATGGAAGTAATGAATAACCCGATTTGTGCCAATCCATTACTTCAAGCAGGTGACCTGTCAATCAAGGTTAATTTATACATGATGTAATGGATTTACATACGTCAATCACATTATGAACATCCAAACCTGCGCAAACTCAATGGGGAGTGGATAGTGTGTCACACTTAAGCCAAAGCTTCAATACAGCAGTACCATCTTGTAGTTTGATGCAGAGGAGTAAGACTATAACCTGCTAAGGAACTTCATCCTATAGTCCAGGATGTGATTTCTTCAGCCTCCATTTATATAAGGTATAATCCTGAACAAGTTACTTAACCAGTGAACGCAACCATGTCACCCATGAAAATAAAGTTGTATTTAGTGGGTTTGCCAAGTTAACAAAATGAGAAAAAAATGCTTGCTGTCAGATGTCAATATTTGTACTGCAGGATGCAATATTAAACAGCATTCAAAACGCATCTGAAAAGCTATGGAACAAAACATCAATAATAATGCACTTTTACTACTAGAGGCAAAAAAGGAACCACAGAATATGATTGAAAGTGGTTTAATCAAAAACGATTTTGATTGGACAAGCAGTGACAGATGTAGATTTTGAAAAATAGTTTTGCTGTGTGTGTGTGTGTGTGTGTGTGTGTGTGTGTGTGTGTGTGTGTGTGTGTGTGTGTGTGTGTGTGTGTGTATGTTGGAGGAGCAAGTTCTCTATCCAATACATGTTCACCCCTGTATTCCCATATGAGGTTGCTTTACTTTTAGGCAATGTGACTGGTATTTACTTCGCTGTTAATCATAATGCAAGGTTTATGGCACAGATGTCATTGACTGAAAACATTTGATGGATATGAAAGATGCAGCTATGAACTGAAACTGGCATGAAGTATATGACTCAGCCTCGTACAGACTGGTCTGGCATACAAGGCCATCTCAGACCCAGCCTTGATGGAGTTGCTGGATATCCGTAAATCAAACTCCACTCACGCAACCCACACGCAAGGCCTGAACCTGGTCTGTGAAATCAATAGAACTTGCTGGTGGGATAGATTTCTGTCCCAAAGACTGCCCCATCTATGAAATAGACTCCCTCTCCATGTGAAGCATAGTACCTGTCTAGCCCTCTTTAAGAGAAACCTGGATGACTGGATGGGAAATAGAAAATAAACTCCTGGGATCCCACCTGTGTCCCTGCTGGACAGGGAAAACAGATGCTGCTTTTGTGCGAACATGGGCGAAATTCTTGGCTAGGCTTATAAGGGCCAATAGCCTAGTATAATGCTATAAACCTATGAACCAACTCAATGCAGAAAGGAAATGCTGATTTTATTGAACTAGTCTGAGTTAAAATGAGAAGCTAACATTAAGGAAGAAGAATTAGTCATTGGTAGCTGAAATTGTCTGATGACTGCAACATTACAAAAGCTAAAACATATGAGAAATAAATGATACAACAAAATGAAAATCCCAGCACCAGAGTATAGCTAATAAAGTACAAACAATGATGCAGCAGTTAGTATTGCTGCCTCATAGTGCTGGTCTTCTGGTTCAGTTCCCTGGTGTGGTTCATTCTGTGTGGAGTGTGCATGCATTTTCTGTATCTCTGTGGGTTTTCCAGTTACCTTTCACATCCCAAAGACATGCTATAAGTGAGCTGTCTCCAAATTGCCCAGAGGTGTCTGTACATCCTGCAATGGGCCGGTGTCCCATCTAGGAATTTTTTCTGCCTTATGCCCACCAAATGCAGGGATCAGCACTGGATCTATGCAACCTAGATAAACTGGACCTCTGGAAAGGAATGAATGAAGGACTGAATAAGTACAAACAAGATGTTCAACAACTTGTAGGAATGAGTAATGCTGTTTCTGTAAATGCCAGTGTTATCAGGACCATGCTGTGCACCTCTGTCATAGTATATGTATCCTCAGTGCAACAATAACACCGTTAAGGGCACACATAAGACTGAGCTGCAGATTCTTATGTTACATATTCATACTACTTGAAAAAGTTCAGTTCTTATGCCATGCAGACCTTAAGCTAAATAATATTACCTTTAAAGGGCAACAGTCTGGTACAGTGCAGATTATATAGCATAAACATCTAACAAATTGAATGCAACTACAATTACCATATAAGAAAGAAATAATACTTACCATATTACTTAGAAGCCTTTCCATTTACTTCCATCACAGAAGACTGTTCACCAAAATACATTCCTGAGCTAGAAGAAAAACATCATTAAGCTATATTCTTATAATATTAAAATGTATATACATTTGAAAGCCAACAACTGTGTAATCAAGGCAGTTAATACTTACAAGATACCCAGGCTAATTACTCCACCAATAAGACACCCCAAAGTGTTGACCCAGAAGTCACGGATCTGGGAACATATGAAGACAGTAATCTGGCCTTTGACCAACATGTGGGCATGGTAGTAAAAAAAATTCATTCTATGTCACCCAATTTATAAGGAACAGTATGGCATTCAGGACCAAGGAAGTCAGAGGGACACTTTATCTGGCCCTTATTAAACCCATCATCGAGTATAATGCCACCTTCGGTATGCACCTGGCCAAACATACGCAAAAGTTGGAACACCCTCAAGGTTTCTTACCCAGGGAATCCAGAGTATAAACACATTGTCCTATACAGATCGTCTTAAAGTCCTATCTATATACTCTGTCTGCTACAAGTTACTGAGAGTTTCATCTCTGATGGACTTTTTGCACATCCACAAAACAAACAACACCAGAATCACTAGATCCAAGGGTTTGAATTTTGCTTGTGACATAAATAAGACATGTCAGGGAGACAGATATATGTCTCAGAGGATCCCCATGTTCTGGAAGGCTCCCCATCCATGTGAAGCAAAGTCCATCCCTAAATCTATTAAAGTGTAACCTTGACCAATGGATGGGAAATCAGAAATTCACTTCTGGTTTGGCTTCCATGTCTCTGATAGACAGAGCCAGACAGTAATGCCCAAACTATTATATCCCCCTCACATAACTTAGAGGAACTTCTTAACTAGCATACCCCACCTAATAAACTCCCATGATACATAAGGATGCAATTGGATTGGATTGCATGGCTAGGCTTATAAAGGCCCTAGTGGTTGTTAGTCTAGTATATAACTATGAACCTATGAACTGTGACATCTTGCATGCATTTTCAATTACCTCCTCCTCCTACTGGCTAACAAGGTTAAAATGGTGTCTCGCCAGGTTGCTGCAGTGGTACCTGCAATGCTCACCATAGTGAGGTATGCCATTGGCTTCAGACACCACCATGGCAAGACTGTACCAGGCATCCACTTCTTATTGATGACACTAACAACAATTCCCAGTCAGGTGCTGCCTATGATCTCTGTGCAGCAAATAAATCCTGCTTTCCCTGCTGCACCACTAGGAAGCTCTGCCAAACTCAGTGCCCTTGGAAGTCATGGCCATTCACCAGGCTGCATTCCAGAAATCTATAACAGTCCTGTCAGAGTCACGCTATTTACATTTTTGTCAGATGCTGCACATCATAGGTATCTCATTATCATGACCTGTTGTGGCGTGATCATCATGTTGCACACACAATGTTGACACTGCAGGATGGTGTTAAGGTATGAACTTATGTAGCACACACAATGTTTACGTGGCAGGGCGGTGTTAAGTTTGAACACTGATGTGGTATATGTGTACTAGGAGCATGCTGCCCAAGTATGATAACAGTTTGTTCCTACGCACCTCCATGGGATACAAACTCAAACTACCTTTTCTGACATCCCCATAAGCATCACAGACCCACCTACAAATGCTAAGTGCACTTTGAAGGTGCTCATTTGAGTGCATAAGATCAAGGGAGCCTCTTAAAGCTACTTGGCTCACAGTCACAAAGTTAGTTAGTGCCTTGTTAGTGTAATTGCGGTACTAGAAACTTCATATCTGTGTGATAACACCCCCTCACCTCACAGCTGAAATGAGCCTCATAGCTCTACAGAAGATTACAGGTAGACAATTTATGAAGTTTATTGACATTAAGGAGTTACAAGGTACATGAGAACATCAAAACTTGTTATTACCCACTGCCTCTCTTGAAAATGTTTAAGTATAACCTGCATTTCTAGTGTGGTCATTGAAAAGTTTGCTAATGTTGTAACTTAGAGGTGCAGTCATGTGGACTACTGTTAGGCTTTCCAACCAGCATGGTGGTACTTTGCCACAGAAGGGTGCAAGTGCATGAGCCGTAATGTAATGCACTTCTTAATATTTATTATACTGAAGATGTGGCCTTCTGAATAGCATCCATTGTAGTAATGCAGTTATAACAGGTTTGAGCTATTAACCGAATTAGTTGTGTGACGCAGTCAACAGTTCACTAACCACTCTTACCACGTAAGCTATGACCAGGCTAATGCCACGCCTGCACATGATAGCACAACTGTGCAGTAATACCAGTGTATGCAAATTGTATTCTTGGGGAGTTAAGGACAGTTTTGTGTACACATTACTACGGAATGCACTTGTACAAGAAAGCACAGCAAGACAGCAATGTGGAGGCGAGATGTTACAACAGCTTATGTATATGTACTCTGGCTGTTTGATGATAGCTGGAGTAAATATTGCATATGTATTTCCCCAATACAAACTGTAATGAGACTGTATTCTAAGACAACACACCAGGAGGGCCTACATATCTCTCTCTCTCTCTCTCTCTTTATATATATATATATATATATATATATATATATATATATATATATATATATATATATATATATATATATATCTGTGTACCTGCATGACACAATCTGTAGCAGAAATGCTGCATTTCATCATATTTAACTAGGTAGCTGCTGTGTCACAGATGTACTTGTACCTTCAACAAGGTCGTGTGTGTATGTGCAAGTACTGCAACTGTCTGTATATATACTCTCATATTTTCCATCCATGGGTAAACCCCTATGCTGTCAAAGCCATGGCACAGGGAAGACCTGCCAGTGGCAGTCAGAATATCGATGCTAGGCAATGGTGGAGTATTGCAACAGGCCAGTGCTTTTGGCCACCTAGTGCAGGCTTCAAATGACACCTGTTCACTGTCCCCTTTTTTAAGTGGATGGGCAGAGTACAAGAGGGGCAGAATCACTGTCCTTTGTTATTCAATATATGTGTGCTACAGCCCACAGAGGTGCATTAATATCACATACCTGCACCACACAGAGAACCCATAGATTGTATCAGAGTGAGTTTATGACAACTACTGATGTGTTTAAACTCACATACATTTCATTTTCCTTGCAAAACACAATGCCAAACAAAGGTAAAAAAAGAAAATCAAGTACTCCCAGGCAAATAATGACACTTTGTTGCAATCCCTCCATCTCCACAGTCAGCGCATGCAAATAATGACACTTTGTTGCAATCCCTCCATCTCCACAGTCAGCGGAAGATCAGCCATAAGGAATCTGACTGGCCTTTTGGCAAACATACCTGGTAAGGTTTTGTAAATGACATCAGTACTGTCAAAGGCAGGGGCAGAAATTATGAGCAAGTCAGAAGCAAGCCACTAACATAATCAGTGCTGCAAAAGCTCATGCCACCCACCTGGCATAGGAGCTGAGGGCAACAAGAGGAGGTATATCAACTGAACTATCTTTATCAGAGATGGAGGCATTCCTTGCCACTCTGTATGGGGGTTCTGAAGCCATGGTGTATTCCTGAATATAGGAGCTGAGTTTGACCACTTTTCAAGATCTCTGTCAGACATACCCGAGGTGTGTATATCTTTATGAGAACAACTATCTACAAATTGGGTAAATGTGTGTTGTAGTGCAGATTATCATATCACATTATTTCATAGGAACATTAGGGAGAACACAGTTGGCATAATAGTTAAGGTCTTTGCCTCCCATGCATAAGGTACAACATTCAAACTTGACCTCTGGCCAATGCTTATATGAGTTTTCATGTTGTCCATGTGTCTCTGTGGGGTTCCTCCCATTTCCCAAAAACATGCTGTATGTTTTCAACTCAAACTATTCTAAGAATGGAATTGTGGGCAGCAGCACAGACTCTGGCTTTGCTGCACAGCTTTGGGCTCTAAATAGGAGAACACGAATCACAGATTGCACTCAATGTCAAGTTTGGCCATTTTATGATATCATACTGACTAATGGCACTATAAATGGGCAAAGGTCTTTGCCATTGATGAGCGAATTGAGCAACCAGCCTACTCTGACCTATGACAGGGACCCATGCTAATGGTAGGAGGAGTCTATGTTCTGTTTGTACAACTTGAGCACTAAACCAGGCCATCTTTTGTTGAAGAGGGTTCCCCTGCACCCTAGTACAGGAGTGTTTAGTTAGAACTCGTCTAATTGAAAGTTGCTGGAGGGCTCAGTTTTGAGCTTTCTTATTGGCTAATTTGTTTAAATCAGTTTGCTCTTGTTTGCTATATAAGCAGTGTGTTTACACGGGTTTGCGCTTGTTTTAGCAAAGCTCTACAGAGTTTGGTGAACAGATACTGCTCTGCTGTATTTACCTGATTAACTCAAGCTATCTTCTGATCTCTGCAAAACTTAAGTAGAAGTTTTCACTGTATATTTCACTTTTGAATGGTGTTTTTACCATATCACTGCTTATTTGAACTTTTTTTTTCTGAAATTGTTGCACTTTGTTTTCTGTAGTATGGACTAGATCCCGACCTGCTGAATCTAGCTCTGTTTGCATATCCTGAACACTAAACCAAGCCATCTTTTGTTGGAGCGGGTTCCCTGCACCCTAGTGGCAGGATTGTGCAGTCAGGATTCATCTGATTGAAGGTTGCTGGAATGGAGGTCTGTTTTGTGCTTTTTTATTGGTTAATTTGTTTAAATCAGTTTGCTCTCATTTTCTACGCACACTGCCAAGAAGTGGTGGGCACTGTCGGAGGTTATGGACGCAAACACTTCTGCCTGCACATTTTTCCTTAGTACTCTGCTGGTGCTCCTTCTGTGAATTCTTGCAATTGTCCCCAACTGATAGGGATACATTCCGCAAAGCTCCTGAGGTACCAACACATTTCCTACCCACTAGCCCTTCATATTTTTTGTCCACTTCTTCTGTCCTCTATTTTACCTGGTCCTTCCCATCCTCTCCCTTTTTTCTGACCACATCAACTTCCCTATCATTATTGACAGACAATTTCCCACAGTTTCTCCAGCCAGCCTGGTCAGCATGGGTATCCTGAAGCAATGTAGCTATTGCCTCATGTACACTGACAACCCACTACTTCTAGTCCCACAAATTCATTATGTCAGAGATGCAACTATATCAAAAACCTAGAATCTAAGCTCTCTTGGTCACCAGTCAGTTCATCTGATATTAAGCAGGTTGTCAGCATGTACACCTCACATCATGCACCTAGCAAACCAACAACACATAAATCTACATATGCGAAGGTCCTTAGCAGAAGCTTACCTAAACATCAGAGTTCTCCCAAACACAAACACAAGCACGACTCACATAATACATCTTTTGCAGAACATAGTACACATAATATATCACACACCAGTGTCTCACCAGTCAAACCCCTAAGGCACAACACAAAAACAAATGTCTTAGTCATAGGTTACTCAACTGTAAGACGCACAGATGTCCCTCTAACCAGGTTGGATAAGAAAAAAGTCAAGGTCAGCTGTCTGTCAGGTACCAGGATCCACCACATCACACATGAACTCAAGTCTCTCAACAACAGGCACTGTTATGACTCCATCACAGGCCATGTTGTTGTGAATGAATTGAGACATACCTCAATGGACTATATGAAGAGAGTCATGACTGAGCTCTCAGATTATGTGTCTTAGGCAGGTATGTCCCTAGCCTTAAGCAGCATTTTACCTTCGCCTATGATGATACCTCAATACAAACAAAAAATGATTGACTTCAACAATTGCCTTAGTTTCTCATGTCATTCAAAGGGAATCCAGTATCTGTCAGCCTAGGATGACATGGTTGATGGACCTAGATGCTTTGCCAGAGATGGTCTTCATCTGTCACCCCTGGGATTTCGGTTACTGGCTAAGGCTCTTGCTACCCCCATAGTGCCTTTTTTAGGCAATGCCATAAGAACACAATTCCCAACGTAAAAATACTGTCTAAAAACAACCTCAAGGTTATACTGTTAAACATTAGGAGTCTAAACCAGAAACTGTACTCACTGGAAACAGTCCTCACCCTGGAAGATGCTCATATTTGTGCAGTCATTGAGACCTCGTTTAAGACTGCGGAGATCATCTGAGCTATACCAGGTTACATTTCCTTCCATACATTCAGACCACAAACTGAATGTGTGAGAACTAAAGCAGGTGGTATGTCAGTATTCATTAAAAATAAATACTCCTCTAGAATGCTTAAACAGCATGATTCCCTTGAATTACTTCAGGTCCGATTGACTGTAGGTAAGACCCCTCTTCAGGTCATGGCCAGTTATAGGACCCCCTCCATGAATCAGGACATCCACTCACCCTACCTGGACCTACTTGAGTCAATCAAGATACAACCACACACCCTGGTTTTGGGTGACTTTAATTATCCATCCCTGGACTGGGTAAATTATATGTGTTCTAACTCACTTGCCCAAAGGATGCTGGAATTTGTTAATTCCAATGCCCTGGACCAGCTGGTTGACACACCCACAAGGGGCTTAAACATCCTGGATCTGGTGCTAACCAAAATGGGGGACGGGTGCACCACCTCTACTGTGTGGCCATCCCTGGGGTGATCAGACCACAAATCAGTCTTGCTAGAAGCAACTATAACAGAAGACCTTCCCTCTTAGCAAGAACTAGACTAAAAAACTTCTCCAAGGCCAATTACATCCTCTTATGTGACAGAATAAATAGTTCATAGCACCCCCTTAGTGATGGAACAGACACCTATGCTGAGTTATACAATAATGCTTTATATGAGCACCTGTACAATTGAATTAACTCTGCTATACCTGATAGAATCAAAGCAAGATCTTCAAGGAAAAAAAAAACAGTCTGGTGGCCATCCCTGGTGAGATCAGACTATACAATAGGAGAAAGAAATTGCTGACTAAGAGGAGGAAGGAAAGGTCTCAAAACTGGAAACACTCCTGTGATAATCTGAGAGGCTGCCAGCCCAGCTAAATAGAAGTTTGTAAATAATTCTGTGTCATTTGTAAATATTAATATGATCCACAGGCTTGTTTCACAAATGTGAGAAAACTGTGTTATGTGCTGAGCTTCAAGATTGTAACAACAGTGCTGGAAGAAAGCAGAAATGTGCATAAACTCTATGCCTATGTAATGTATGCTTTATGGTAGAAACTGGGGCATATAGAGTTAACTTGCAAACTCTAAGAAAATAAGCTGATAAATAAAGGGTTTAAGACTGTGTGCTATCTCAAGCTAAGAGACAGGATATCTAGGTTAGGAGTGTCTTTCTATTGTCTTAAGACAGAAATAATTACTAGGTTTCACATGTAAAATGTATTTGATTGTTCTGTGACTTCCTGGCACCTGCAGATCACAAAGAAATGTTAAACTGTAAGTCTCTATTAGCCTGGGAACTAAATCAGAGGTGACAAGAATGATGTAATATGAGATGATTCCACAGTAAGTGTATTATCAATTTAAGAACTATCTCAGAGGGAAACAGAGTGCATTTTTTATTTTGTTCTGAATCTGACAACAACTCACCAGTACTTTGCTTTGCTCTGTAAGACTTAGATCTTAGTATTTCTCTTAGAGATAGACATGAATATAGCCAGTGTAGATGTTGCCTATATTTATGTGAAACTGTCCTACAATGTTGTTTTAAAGTATTTCCTGTGATTTCTGAACTCTCTATTGTCACTGTGTTGAATTAATGAGTATTGTCTTATTTATTATTAAATATATTTAAACAGTTAACTGTGGCTGTTTTGTGTAGAGATATTTAAGCTCTTATGGTACTTGCATGTATTTGGTGATACTGTACAAGCCACTCCTAAATAGCCTTCAAGTCTCAGTTATACTTATCAATTAGATAATAATAACATTGCACAGTAGAATTGGACACCCTTTGGTAAGGGCCTTTATGGTAGCTGATAAGAGTGGTTGGTGACGGTTGGTACTACCTTATAGTCTGGGCAGAAGGGGGCATAGCTAGTGAACCTGTGCCAGCCTTTCCCAGGAGTGCCTGTGTGTCTGTATATAAATCAAATCTCAAAGTGTGTGTGTGTCAGCTACTTGGGCAGGGACACAAAGCACTGGTTGGACAGAGAGGGTGATGAAGGTTTTGGCTTGACCACTGGGCTGAGATCTGAATCCTGTAGCTGTGCCAATGGGGAGTCTTATTTGGGATCTGGAGAGAAAGGGAGAAACCAGCCACAGACTGACTGTGATCTCTGTGTGCTCTTAAGGGAAATTGTACTTTACTGTGTGTATACTTGTTATCCTCCCAATGTGCACGTCCCTTACTGGTGTTAGTGGTGAGGATTGAGGCTCCTTGATTACTGGGCCAGGGCATGGGTGTTATGTATTAATTGTTTGGCAGTGGTAGGATATCCACATTAAATATTTATCAGTTGATAGTGGTAAGATAGCCACATCAAATATTAATTGGCTTGTGGTAGTGTGGATAGTCAATTCCTGTAGCTTTTGTACTGAAGGTGTTTTTCAGCCACGCAGTGAACATTCAGAGTTCAGATCACAATTCTTTTATTTCTTTTGTTAGCTTAGTTAGTCAGGGAGAGCAGGCAAGCATGTCAGCAGAGGAGTATGGTAAGCTGACAAGGTGGCAGTCGGCTGAGATATGCCAGGCTAAAGGACTGGTGCATGGAAACCTGACTAAAGCAGACATTATTGCAGCTTTGATCACAGCTGCATCAGAAAATAGCAACCAGGAGGACAATCTGACTGGCCATGGAGATGAACAACACTCAGAGAATGGACAGCTCAACCTTTCTACAGAAGACTTAAAATCCATCTGGAGCTAAAGAGACTTGAGTTGGAGGCCAGGCATTTGGAAATAGAAGCTGAGGAGAAGGAAAGGCAGAGGCAACATGAAAAGGAAATGCTGACTCTTTGCCAGAGTCATGGAGGTAATGGGGAAGAGAGTAACCAAATCCCAGAAGCAACGAAGGTCAGTAAATTTCTTCCACAGTTTACAGAGGGGGATAATTTTGATAGTTTCATGCATATGTTTGAGAGGGTATGTAAACAGTATGATGTTGATGAAAGGCTCTGGGTATGGTTTCTTACCCCCTTACTCTATGATAAAGTTGTAAATGTTCTTTCCAAACTATCTGATGTTGACTTTTTGAGCTATAATGTTGTAAAGAATTGTTTTCTAGAATTCTTTTATGCTAATACCTAAAACTTATAGGAAAAAGGAGCATCGGTGTAAGGCAGATGAAAGTGTGTGTAAATATGTTGCTGAACTAAGCACTTATTTTCATAGGTGGGTGTCAGGTCACCACTTTTGGAGGGCTGGCAGACCTTTTGGTGAGGGAACAAGCACTTAGCACTTTGCCTGAGGACATGTGGATCTGGTTAGCTGACAGACAATGCCTTACTGTAGATGAGTTGGGGAAGAAGGGAGACCTATACTTAGCAAGCAGGGCATCCCTGTGCAGGAAAGGGACAACCAATGCTGCTCATGGGTCTAAAGTAACTCATGGTGGGCAGCCCAGACTGCCCCAACAGAATCTGCCAGTAATAGGGGAAGCCACTAGTCCAGGTATACACCCAGGACCTAAGGTTAAATGTTTTGAATGCAACCAGTGGGGCCATGTAGCATATAGATGTCCATGGAGGCAAGGTGGGGAACAAAAGGTGAGGGAGCCAGTAAGTGGGAATGACAAAATGCCAATAGTATGTTGTCTTGAGACAACAAGAGTACCAAACTACCATCCTGCAGATGTCCTGACAGGGAAGGATTTTGATAAGGCAGTACCGTGTGTTCATGCAATTACATGCTGCCAGGCTTGGAGACAAGTATCTGGCTCTGGTAGCCTGGGGAAGACCCAGACAGACCACACACTTGCAGCCAGGACTGGTGAGGTGGTTACTTCAGGGAGGGAGCTACCCTGTAGCAATGAGACTGAAGGTGAGCCACAGCTGCTTCTGGGTACTGATGTTCCCTTGGAAGGAGTGACTGCAAGGGCAGAGATGAGTAGTAATGCCCAGTCTGACAGTGAGGCACCGTTGTCGGAGGATACCAGAGTTCCTGTGGAAAGGGAGATGGGAAGGGTTACAAAGTGAGAGTTAAGACAGGCTCATCTCTCAGACCCTACATTACAAGGCCTGAGGCAGGTAGCTAGTGAGGCACCTGATTCTCAAGGGAAAAGGGAATCTGTATACTGAGACAAAGGGTTACTGTATAGAGAGTAGACCCCTGATGGAGGGCTAGAGGGTGAGAGAATACAGCAGTTGGTAGTGCCTAGAGCCTGCCATCTGGCACTTCTAGCCATAGCCCATGATATTCCCTTTGCAGGTCATATGGGCATAAAATGTACAAAGACACATATTATGCAGAACTTTTATTGGCCTGGGATTTCCAGAGATGTAACAGGGTATTGCAGGACCTGTGAGCAGTGCCAAAAGGTAGGCAAGGCAGCAGACAAGGTGAAGGTTCCTTTGATGCCTTTGTCTGTGATTGAGGAGCCATTTCAGAAAGTAGCTATGGATATTGTAGGGCCTCTGAGTACCTTAAGTTCCACAGGGAAAAAAGTATACCCTAGTGGCAGTAGATTATGCTACAAGATACCCTGAGGCAGTGGCTTTGTCCTCCATTGAGGCAGAAAAGATGGAAAATTGTTTATTAGAGATTTTCAGCAGGGTAGGTTTCCCAAACAAAATACTGACTGACAGAGGTGTCAATTTCATGTCAGACCTGCTGGCTTGTCTGTGAAAGTAATGTGGGGTGAAGTACCGAAAGACCACCCCTACCATCCCCAGACAATGGTTTTGTTGAGAGGTTAAACTCTACATACAAGTCCATGCTATGGGCATTTCTAGACCAGTTTAAGAGGGAGTGGGACAAATATTTTCCCCATCTGTTGTTTGCTTACAGAGAGTTTTCCCAGGAATATACAGGTTTTTCACCCTTTGTGTTGTTGTATGGGCATAGGGTGAGGGGGCCTCTAGACTTAATTCAAGATGAGTGGGAGTGTGAATCCCACAAGGAGTCTGTTGTGGCATACATCCTAAACCTCAGGACAAGGCTCAGGGAACTCATGGCCTTGGCCTTGGAGAACTTGGCAGAAGCCCAACAGCACAAAAAGGTCTGGTATGACGGGAATGCTTGTGCTAGAGAGTATGCTGTGGGGCAGCAGGTCATGGTTCTCATTCCTGTCACACACAACAAGCTGCAGGCAGCTTGGGAGGGACCCTAAAAGGTGGTAAAGAAGGTCAGTGATGTAACTACATAGAGGAACTACTAGGCTAGAGCACAAATTGTACCATGTTAACATGATGAATCCTTATTATGACAGACATGTCCTTGTGTTGAGTATTTGCAGTGGATTACAGGAGGAGTCTGAGGGAGATCTGGTGACTGATCTCCTCAGTGAGGCTCGGACTGACACCTCAGTGGAAGGGGAAGCAATGTCCCAGCAGCTATCTCCTACCCAGGATCAAGAAATCTGAGCAGTGTTACATCAGTTTGGGGACATGTTCACTGGGAAACCAGGGTACACCCACCTGGTGCAGCACCGGGTGGATGCAGGACCTGAAAGGACTATTAGGCAGGCCCCTTAAAGGGTGCCTGAGAGAGTCAAACAGACTCTGAAGGAGGAGATACAGGAAATGTTGGAACTAGGGGTAATTCAGGAGTCCAACAGTCCCTGGGCCTCCCCAGTGGTGCTGGTGCCAAAGAAGGATAGCAGCACCAGGTTCTGTGTGGACTACAGGAAATTAAATAGTCACACAGAGTCAAATACTTACCCCATGCCTGGGACAGATGAAGCCCTAGAGCAGTTGGGTGGGGCTAAGTATCTTACCACCATTGATCTTACCAAGAGTTACTGGCATGGTGCCCCTGACTCCCAGTGCTAGAGAGATCTCAGCCTTTGTGACTCCTTTTGGCTTGTATGAGATCACAAAGATGCTGTTTGGAATGAAAAATGTCCCAGCGACTTTCCAGAGGCTGGTAGATCATATCCTAGCAGGAGCAGGAGATTTTCTCTTGCTTACCTAGATTATATTGCCATCTACAGCCATTCCTAGCAGGACCACCTTCAGCATGTCAGGGAGGTGCTGGGCAGACTACAGAGAGCAGGGTTGACCTTTAAGCCCAGTAAATGTCAGGTGGGTATGGCAGAGGTCTCCTACCTGGGACATAGAGTGGGGAGTGGAAAGATCAGGCCAGAACGTGCCAAAGTGGGAGCCATTTAGGCATGGTCTGCACCTGTTACCAAAAAGCAGGTGAGGACATTCTTAGGGACAGCAGGGTATTACAGAAAGTTCATCCCCAGTTATAGTACCATAGCTACTCCCCTCACAGACCTGACAAGGAAAAACAGGCCAGATAAGGTAGTGTGGACCACAGCTTGTGAGCAGGCATTCCAGAAGCTTAAAGAAGCTTTTAGAGGACCACTGTGCTAGCCAGTCCAGATAACAGCAAAGAATTTGTTGTGCAGGTGGATGCTTCGAACAATGGGGTGGGGGCTGTACTTAGCCAGATTTCTTCAGAGGGAGAAAAGCACCCAGTGGTTTATCTCAGTCATAGGCTGCAACCCAGGTAGAAATGCTATGCAGCTGTAGAAAATGAATGTTTAGCCATATTGTGGGCACTACAGAAACTTCAGTCTTATCTGTATGGAAGGAAATTCACTGTAGTTATAGATCACAGTCCCCTAACATGGTTACATCACGCCAGCCAGCAAAATGGCAAGTTGCTAAGGTCAGTGCAGCACCACAGTGGGATTAGCAATGCCAATGCAGATGAGCTCTCAAGACAGGGAATGGGGTAAGGTATACCCAGATAAATTCAACCCTCTCAAGCAATGTTTCACAAGGGTCACTTGAAAATCTCACTTGAGTTCTCAATGGGAGAAGAAATGTGATAAACTGAGAGGCTGCCAGCCCAGCTAGATATAATTTTTGTAAATAATTCTATGTCATTTGTAAATATTAATATGATCCACATGCTTGTTTCACAAATGTAAGAAAACTGTGTTATGTGCTGAGCTTCAAGATTGTAACCACAGTGCACCCTGCTGGAAGAAAGCAGAAATGTGTAAAAATTCTATGCCTATGTAATGTATGTTTTATGGTAGAAATTGGGACATACAGATTTAACTTGCAAATTCTAAGAAAATAAGCTGATAAGTAAAGGGTTTTACGACTGTGTGTTATCTCAAGCTAAGAGACAGGATGTCTAGGCTAGGAGTTCTTTCTATTTTCTTAAGACAGAGCTAAGTACTGTGTTTCACATGTAAAGTATCTTTTACATCTCTGTGACTTCCTGGCAGCTGCAGATCACAAAGAAATGTTAAATTGTAAGTTTCTGTTAGCCTGGGAACTAAATCAGAGGTGACAAGAATTATGTAATCGGAAATGATTCAGCAGTAATGTGTATTATCAATTTAAGAACTATCTCAGAGGGAAAGAGAGTGCATTTTGTATTTTGTTCTGAATCTGACAACTCACCAGCACTTTGCTTTGCTCTGTAAGTAAGACTTAGATCTTAGTATTTCTGTTTGAGATAGATAGGAATATAGCCAGATTAGTGTAGATGTTTCCTATATTTATGTGAGACTGTCCTACAATGTTGTTTTAAAGTATTCCCTGTGATTTCTGAACTCTTTATTGTCACTGTGTTGAATTAATGAGTATTGTCTTGTGTTTTTTATTATTATTAAATATTTTTTAAATGTTTTAACTGTGGCTGTTTTGTGTAGAGATATTTAAGCTCTTAGAGTACTTGCATGCATTTGGTGATACTGCACAAGCCACTCCTAAATAGCCTTCAAGTCTCAGTCACACTTACCAGTTAGATAATAATAACATTGCACAGTAGAATTGGACACCCTTTGGTATGGTAGCCGATAAGAGTCGTTGGTGGCAGTCAGTACTACCTTATAGTCTGGGCAGAAGGGGGCATAGCTCGGGAACCTGTGCCAGCCTTCCCAGGAGTGTCAAATCTCAAAGTGTGTGTGTGTGTGTGTGTGTGTTTGTGTGTGTGTCAGCTACTTGGGAAGGGACACAAAGCATTGGTTGGACAAAGAGGGTGCTGGAGGTTTTGGCTTGACCACTCGGCTGAGATCTGAACCCTATAGCTGTGCCAGTGGGAAGTCTTATTAGGGATCTGTTGAGAAAGGGAGAAAACAGCCCCAGAATTACTTTGATATCTGTGTGTTCTTAAGGGAAATTGTACTTTACTGTGTGTGTACTTGTTATCCTCCCAATGTGCATATCCCTTACTGGTGTTAGTGGTGAGGATTGATGATCCTTGATTACTGGGCCAATGCACTGGTGTCACAACTCCCTCCTCAACTTAAACAAGCAAATAAGACTCCTAATGGAGTCCTGCAAAGCTAACTGTTAATCCAAATTAGATTCCCTAACTAAGGATAACCACAAGGCATTCTTTAGTTACATGTGTAACCTCAAAGGTAAGGCCCATATTTGCAGTGAATTTGTTGTTAATGGTACTAAATATACAGAACCTGTGGATATAGCAAACCTGCTTTCTTACAGGTGCAGTGAAAACTTCACTCCCCTGTCCTCACCACATATATCCCAAAGCATCCCTAACACATGTCCCCCACCTAGTATCTCCAAGGAGCAGGTCTTGAATGTCCCCTCCAAGGCCAAAAACACAGCCTCTATGGAATCAGACACCATCCCGGTCTGTATTCTACATTGGTTAAAACAGGAATTTGCATCACCATTGTGCACTTTTCAATCACAGTCTAAGCACTGGCTTCATCTCAGCGGAATGGTAAACAGCTACTATCTATCCTTTGCACAAAAGGAATGCATCCATGGACCCTGAAAACTATAAACCCTTTAGCCTGACCAGCCTTGTCTGTAAGGGCATGAAATGAATCATCATGGACCTTATTAACAAAGATATAGGAAATTTCCAAACAGTCGACCCTACCCAGACCTTATTAACAAAGATATAGGAAATCTCCAAACACTCGACCCCACTCAGTTTGGCTTTATCAAGTGGAGATCATGCCTGTTGCCTGTAAACTTGGCGGACTTCTTTGAGACAGTCACCAAAGCCCTAGATGAGGACAAATCTGTGCATATGGCCTACCTGGACTTAGACAAGGCCTTTGATTAATCCCCCTCTCAGGAATCATTGATAACCTCACCCAGCTAGGTATCAACACATATATTGTCAGGTGGGCTGCAAACTGGCTCACTCATAGAACTCATATCATCAAAATAGGGGACTTCACCTTCTCCAGCAGACATGTATCTAGTGGTGTTCCACATGGATTGGTTCTGGAACCCTACTGTTTGGAATCTACTTCTCCGAAGTACAGACTAAAACTAAAGGACTGCGGCTGACAAACTTTGCTGATGGCTGTAAACTGGGAGCAATCACTGAAAGTCCTAGCGATGTCAACATCTTGCAAGAAGGTCTTATGTAGACTAATGACTGGTGCCAAAGTCATGGTCTTAAAAGTAATTAAAAAAAATGTATTACCATCCCCTTCAGCCAGGGAGATGTTCCTGCAAACTACCACATCAATAGCAATACCCTAAGCTCACAGTCAGTGGTGAGAGATCTGGGCACACAAGTCGACAGCAACCTTAACTTCGATCACCATGTCTCCACAGTGGTAAGAAGTGCATTTTATATTGCTCATCTCATAAGTAACAGCATTCCCTCCAGAAAAAAAGAGGTTATAACCCCTGTACTCTTCCCTCATCAGAATAATAATAGAGTACAAAGCTCCCTTTGGTATGTTCCTTTCCAAACACCTGTAACAACTGGAGAGACCACAAAGGTTTCTTATGAAGAAATTCAGGGTCTTCAAGATCTGTCTTATGTGGACAGACTGTTAAACTAATGTTAAATTGTCCCTTTATTCTGTGTCATACAGACTGCTCAAAGATGATGACCTGTGCCTTGCAGAAAGAGCAATCTCTGACCCAGCTTTAATGGAAATGCTGCACATTCCCAAGTCAAATAACATACAGGTCACTCACTCAAAGGACCTTAACTAGGCATGTGACATCAACAGAACTTGCTGGAGAGACAGATTTGTCTCACAGAAGTTGCCCCACCTTTGGAACAAGCTTTCTATTCATGTTAAACAAAGCCCCTTGTTGGCCCTATTTAAGCATAATTAGGGCAATTGAATGAGTAACCGGAAATTCATCCCGGGGGTTCCACCTGTGTCCCTCTTGGACAGGAGTAATAGGTGCTGATTTTAGTGTCTGCTTGAACCAGACACCCTTGGATACATGGGTTGAACATTGCTAGGCTTGTAAGGGCCCTGGGGCAGCTGGCCTAGTAACCTCCTATGATCCTATGTGCCCCTATTTGCCAGTGTGCACCCACAAAAGCCAAGCAGCCCTGGGTCAATAAGCTACTGGTTTGCCAGTGCCCAGTTGCCAGTCTTTGGTTACCTGAGATAGCTCTGTTTAGCTAAGTATTGCTGCACTTAGTATAGGTTCACAAGCAGGACAGAGCTTGAAAGTGAATGACATGATGATAAGAAGGAGGCTGAAAATCCTCTGTAACCAGGATCCAAGATGGAAGGGCAGTGCAGTAATACCACTTGGTATGGGATCCAGAATCTACTAATGAGGAGAGCAGAGAAGAAATGGTGTGGGAATTGTAGTGAGAGACAGAAGCTTCAGAAGAAGTGAGGGATGTTATCAGAATTAGGAACACATTCATGGCAACCAGATTCCACTGTTAAGGATAGAACAATATTCATAGCAAGGTTGTCTATCCATCCTCTACCCCTTTTTCCCATTTTTGCACATGGGGTCAGGGTCTCACTTCCACAGTGACAATCATCTTGAGTTAAGATTTACACTGCCGGGTGGCTACCCGTGCCTTTAAGTCAGTGGTGCATCCAGTACTACTGTATGGTACAGAAACCTGGGCAGTAAAGGCAGAACAGTTGAAGAAGCTAGAGGTGATGGAAATAAAGTGCCTGAGAAAGGTGATACGATACACACTGTGGGACAGACGAAGAAATGAGGACATAAGAGCAGAAACCAAAGTAGCTCCAACTGTAGAAAATGGCAAAGAGAACAGATTATGGTGGTTTGGGCGAATGTGCAGAAAAGCAGAAGACAATCTGGTGAGGAAGATTTGGGACAGACAGGAAGAAGGTAAGAGGAAGCGTGGACACCCAGCAAAGAGGTGGATGGATTGTGTGAGAGAAGATCAGCTTCAGTCAGGTATGAGTGCTGAGGAAGACAGGAGTGTGGCACTGAATCAAGAGAGTTGGCGACAGTTAACATGATACCCCAACCCCATGTAGAAAACAGGAAAAAGGGGGCTGATGATGATGATGACGATAACTCTTAAAGCATAGCATTAATTTAACACAGTGGAGGCTGTCAATTTTAAAGCAAGGGGGGCTCTACAGGGTGCAAATGAATGGATGGGGCTAACCTGAATGGGGTGAGGCTCAATTACAGCATATCAGTGACCACTAGCTATGATCAAACAGCATCTTACAGCTTTTTTTCAACTTTTTACTGTAACCCATTCATCTATAGCCTTTTTTCCCATTTTTCCACATGGGGTCGGGGTGTCACTTCAACAGTAACAATCATCTAGAGCCAAGGTGTACACAGTGTGTTGGCTAATGAAGGCCTGAAAAAAAATCTCAAGTAAAGAAATTCAGTTTCATGCTTTTTTCTTTCAATGAAAAGTATGTTATTTTTAAACCTTAAAGATTGAGTACAAAGGTCCAAAATGGAATCAAGTTAAATTGCTGTGTTTTGGCCCTGTTGTTCTGATTGAACTGCCATTGTTTCACCTAAAGCCCCTTCTTCTTCCAAACTTTCTGTTTTTAAAAATAGCTTTATACTTAACTCAAGATCCATCCACAGTATTTCTAAACTGTGTGTGTCTCCTTGCATCTGGTGATGTCATGGTCAGCATGGTAATGTGGTTCAAGGTTCATTTCCTTCTTCCTGTCTTCTTTGATGCGGTGTGCTGTTGCTGATGTCCTACCTGCTTAATTGTTTGCATTTAAATCCAAATTTAGCACATTGCTCACTGGAAGGTAACAAAAATTTTTTATTTCTCGTCTTTACTTGTAATGTTCTTCACTTGCAATGGTCATTATGTGACCTTTGTTATATTAATTGGATAATTGCTGGGGGCATAAGGGCAGAGTATCTGGAACATATCAAAGTTTTAAATATTGTGCTTTCAAACTTAGAAGCTGCAAGAATAAGATATTTTCTGTTAATTCAAATACCTTGGTTGCATGCACCTTTGGATGAGACAAAAACGCAATGTATTGTTACCGGAGGTCTGTCAGCTTGAACAAGAAATCTGGACAAAGCCTAAAACAATGGGGGGACAAAGGCCCAATAATAGGGACAGATTTTAAATGTTGCTGTTATAAACTTAGAAAGTTGCTAGAATAACAACATTTGTGTTAGCATGCATTTGCTGAATGATATGAAGTCTTAAACTCAAAAGTATGCTATTATTTCATGGCTTCAATCCTCAGTGATTTGCCAGAAAACCACAACTTTTATGAAGAACAGACCAAAATATGAGGCAAGAATCTGGACATTCTGAGAAAATCTGTACAGATGAGAGTTATAAATTGCAACATTTCTGGCACATCCCTTGCTGGAGGGAAACCAATTATTATTGTTTTAGTGTTTCATTGCAATGGTCTTTATAATACTTGTAAGGGAATTTTTTTAAGCACAATCAGATATCTCTTATCTGTCTAACTTGGAGCTGAAGAAATGTGGATAGTAACAAAAACAATTGGGCGTAGGGGGAGATGGGTTGGAACATGTTCAGTTTTATAAATATTGCTCTTACAATGTGCACTCCTAGTCTGTGTAAAAAAACAAAACTAAAAACAGTATGAAATCTAGTGTTGCTATGTTTCATGCTTGTGTGTGTGTGTGTGTGTGTGTGTGTGTGTGTGTGTGTGTGTGTGTGTGTGTGTGTGTGTGTGTGTGTGTGTGTGTGTGTGTGTGTGTGTGTAGGTTCGCGTGCATTTATGTGTGTGTTTTTCAGAGGTGGGGGTTGAAGCTTATATAGTAGAGACAATCTGGCCATAATTTCTTTCACTTTCTATCACAGTGTGTGTATCCATATCACAGTATACTGGCAGGCCTATGCATAAATCTCTGTGATAATGAAAAAAAGTAATGCATGACTGCATTACATGGCATCTTGACCCTCAGATGTCATGTGGCATGTCATCCTTGTCTGCATTAGTAGCTTACTTGTATCTTATAACTTTGACAACACCGAGTCTAAAGCTAACTGAGCCTCCATTACCTAACTGTGTGACTTTGAGCAAGTCATTTAACCAGACACCACTCCCAGCCTGAGTCTGAAAAAGGTGCATGATTATCAGTGCTCTACCCAGGAAAACAATTGTAAATAAATAACTACACTCACAGGTGGGCACAGAGAATATTATATGTTATGTGGCTTAAGGAGACATTGTTGTCAGGAGTTTATTTTATTTTCCTCATATAACTTTCTCCAGTTATTTTGGGTTTATGACATCATGACAGGAAATAACAGCATTTATAAGACAGGGTATTATTACAGTGCATGACATTAGTATTACTTCATTCTTTGATGTTAGCCAAGAGTGTTCTTCTTACCACCATCAGTGGGCCCAGATTTCCCTCCTTCTGTAACTTATACAGGATTACATGTATTGTTACCATATCTATGTATGACTGTTAATTATTTTTAACAGTGGTTGCTCCTACTACTATTAGAAGTATCTGCTTATCTTTCTTCCACGTGGCTTTCGTTTCCAACTGCCAATCCATGTATCTCTGGGTGCAAGAATGTTAATGATCTGTGCTAATTTTTTGCCTTTTTTCATGGAATACTACATGTGGTTTTCTTACCCCTGTAGTTTGAAATGCTGTGAATGTGTGATCCCATGTTATATAAACTTTATCATTCTATATAATGCTTTGTGTTTCCAGTGCTTCCCTGATATTGCAGTGTATCCACATTCGCCAAATCACCAGTGCAACAGTCCTGCCACATTATTGTGGCTTTCACTGTACAGTCCCTCTGCTATGACACCCATGAGCAAGATGTGTGATCCTTTCCATTTTTTAACTAACCTGCATTTGGCCGTTTCTCATACTTGATAAAGTGACCTGTTGGTAGTCCACTGCTCTGGTCCACCATTATTAGCCTTTTATCTTTTGGTTTCAATTCACCTCTCCTAGTGGGAGTAACCTGGTCAACAAACAATAAAATCAAATCAAATAAATAAAAAAATAAAAAATAAAAAAATTCTGAATCACTAATTACTGGTTCACTGTATTATGCTTGTGACTGTCCTCTCTGTGGAGGTGATATTGACTCAGTTAACTTCCTGGTTCCTTCTGGAGAGACAGTTGGCTATCCAGTGCATAACACAGAGTTTAATGCCTACTTCCATGGGTTTGTTTATGATGTCTGACTGGGGTGTTGATTTAATGCCTTACCCAGGTCAAGGTAGGCATCATACACAGTTTTGCACTCATCCATTGTTTTGCTGACCTTGTCAAAGAAGTCCACCAGGTTGAGTATGCATGTTATGCCTTTGAGAGATCCAGACAGTTTGGATACTTTGTGTGAATTTTTCATTTGACATTATTAATCATACCCATGACACCTCTTTCTATAGCTTTGCATATGAGACTAGTCAGACTTATGAGTCTATAGGTCTCAGTGTCCATTGATGGGCTGCCTTTGTGCAGAGGGACGGTTGTTGCAGTCATCTGTTTACATAGCACAATGCCGGCCTGGAGGCTCTGGTTAAATACTGAATCTACATGCCCAGATAGGTCATGCTTCTGGCTATTTAGTAGGCATCCTAGCATATCATGCTGCATTCTTACCATTTGAGTGCTCATTAATTGCCTGCTCTCTAGTCATAGCTGGGGGTTATGCTTATGTTAATGCATTGTGAACCACCATTGGGGTGGGGGCAAGGGTAAAATTTGCATGATTTAGTTGGATATCAGACTAGCTATATCTTTCAGCAATGTGTATGAGGAACAATTCACCTCCATTCCTGTTCCAAGTCCTGGTCAACACTATGTTTGACATACAAGTTGCTTCCTGGATAGAGTGGGTGTGCAAATGTTTCGTTACCATCATACCTCTCAGATGTCCAGAATTTCATAGAATGTCCTGATTCCTGCCTATTTTTGGTCTGATCCTCATAAAAGTTGTTGTTTCTGGCAAATAACAGAGGACTGAAATCACTAAATAATCTCAAGCATTTGATTTTCAGACATCATATACATTAGAAAATGCATGTTAATACCAAACTTACTATTCCATCAATCATTTAAGTGTATAATAGCACTAATTAAATTTTTTCCCTAATTTGGGTGTTTGTCCTCCCCTTATTTTAAGTTTTTCACATGTCTTGTGCTTAGAAGCTGAGAGGTATGCTTACCATCCAGTCAATCACTTTCATCTTTACAGCTTCATATTTTCAAAGACTATCATAGGCTAAGGACCACTGGGGAGTGTATATGTCTATCAGTGCATCCCAAATCTATCCAGCTATTTTTCTTAGTCTTTGACATTATATTACAGGGTATATCTAAGACAGGTTGTGATTTACAGACTACTAATGTTCAGTGCAGACATAGGTGCTACACCTGGTGGGAGACAGCTTTATGGTCTGTCCTTACAACAAAATTGACAATACACTGATGTGGGGGTGGGGTATGCAGAGTTCTCCTGTATTTGTGACTACCAGATCCAGTATGTTTGTACCCACATTGGGCAAACTGACTAACTGGTCTAGGCTGTTTGTGTTTAAAAAGTCCATGAATCTCCACCACTGCAATATTGGCGTCACATAATGATACACAGTCTCCATGAAGATGGTATTGGGCTGAATAGTAAGTGTCTCCAGTGGGACTAAGTATGAGGTATGGTTACATGGGTCATACCTTGTGAGGCACTGCTTGCAAGGGTATGTATGGGATTCTAGTAAACTAATCCAAGACAACGTATAGTTGAGTTTAGAAACACCTTTATAGAGACAACAACAAAGCTTTCAGGTTAAAAACCCTTTTTCAATGTTTTACAACAGGTATTTTAAAAACGCCCACTTATATACATAAGGAAAACGATCATGTGACCTGCAGCCACCATCACATGATCATTACAAATATAAAAACATTCAAACAACATAAAATTATCACATTATCTAACCACTGGCCATAAATGGTCTGGCAAATTCAAAACCTTTAATACATAAACTAATATACATAGATTCTAGTAAACTACCAAGACCAAAATAAAATAAAAAACAATGCAAGCAAGTAAGACCACAGGTTTAATAAAATAAATTCTCTCAACATATAATGGAGGGCCAATGGACTTTCAATTTTATTATTTTTTATGTCCCTGAGGTGCTCCTGTAATCTAATGCTAAACAACCTATGGGATTCTACTTACGGTAATGTGCACATGGACAAGGTCTTGTGCATAATCCAGGTATGTTTGCCTTTGTATATCCAGACACCTCCCCTTCACTCCATGCCTGTTCAGTAGCTGGTCTGCATGTGTGGAAGTCATTGTTCAACCCCATTACCAGACTGTGCTGCATCATTAAATGTACTGTCCTCTGCTTTTTTCAAGGTGAGTAGGGCTTGGAAGGAGTGGAGTTTCTTGTATAGTCTCCTCGCATTGAGCAATTTGCTTTTTCTGATTTCATAGTTTGGTCAGTTTTCCATTGCATGAAAAAATATTCTGTGATGGAAAAGAATGTTTTAGCCAGTATTCAAAAGCCTAGCAAGGACAGTTTCAGTCCATCCTTGTCGAAGCAACATGATGTCAAATTTTGTACCCCATCTTATAAATAACACATTGGTTTATTAAAGCACCACCACATGTGGACATACTTTAATACATTAACATTTGTGGTAGCTGGTGCTCTGCATACAAAATGACTGGGTCTGGTTTCCTTCTTTCTGATAGTTATAACGCTACACATTTGGCTTTTATTGTGCACTGCCTTTCATGTGGTTCTTTCATGAGAATTTGATCTTCTATGGTTGATATGTGTTAACTATATTCTCGTTACACTTTTCCAATATCTTCTCCACAGTAACTACACATAACTAGCATCAGGTATGTTATCTGATGCATCACAAAATGAACCTCTTGCAATGTCATGCTGAATTTGGTATCCAGCACCACTGTACAGCTTTGAACCCAGGGAGATTGCATCATCCAGATCTGCATCATCAAATAACTTGACAGTAACACATAGAAGAAAGGATCACACGCCATTAGTTCCACTCAACCAGTGGTAAGCCTCCTTTTGCCCTGTATGTCCGTGTCCTGATGGCACTCATGAGAGTACATATATGATATTTTTCACTTGGGGCGTCAGCAGTAGGTTTATTGTGCTGCCTATTTAGTCCTCTCTTACACTTTTGCAGCCACCGAATGTAAATTAAAACATTATCAGAATGAAAGTTAAAATCAAACTTAGCATTTTTGTGATGTCCTTTACCAAACAAAGTAATGATTAGAAGAATACTGAATTCTAATCAATTGACAAGGTAACTGTCCTTTTCCTGTCCCGTGTGCTTTGACTATGTAGACAAATGCATAGAGGATCATCACAAGTGTGCAATGTTGTGTTCTTCATATATATAGGCTTTTATCACATCTACTTTGTAATATAGTGTGTCATGCTGACTTCATTTCAGGTGCAAATTTGGCAAGTGCACAATGATGCCCATTGCCAGAGAGAACCAGTGTTGTTTGTACTTTGCTGTAGTGCAAGATAAAATTTCCCAGATGAATTTAACAGGATGGATAGCATATCATGACTTTGCTGCCATAAGCTGCAACCATGAAAATCTTATGTAATGCCTATACAAGTTGATTGAAAGGAATGGTCCCATCGGTGATGATGAACCCATTAATCTGAGTACATAGTCAGAACTCAGTCCTCATAGTATTAGATGTCTATGTTACTTATTTGTGTGCAATTGAAAAAAGTAAACATTGAGTAAAGTACTTGGTTGATTCACTCCTGTCTTCCACCATATCCATTAATAATCAAGTAAAAATGCCACTAATTAATTTATCTGTTCTGTGTTTCATGCCTTGTTTTTGTTAGCAAGTACTGTTTCTTGTTGTCATTCTAATCTTTTTCTTGTTAAGTAGATATTTACAATATATGTAAAACTACAAATCTGTGTACTGGATATGGCATCATCTTGCATGAAACAACCACTGTCATACCTCCCAACTGTCCAGATTTTTGCAGAATGTCCAGATTCTTCCCTCACATTTTTGGTTTCTTCCTCATAAAATGTGTGGTTTTCTTGCAAATCATTGAGGATTGAAGTCTTTAAATAGTAGCAGGCATTTGAGTTTCAGATGTCATATCCTTCATAAAATTCTCATTAACATGACACCTTTATTCTAGCAACTTTCTAAGTTAATAAGAGCAATATTTAAAATGTGTCCCTATTTTTGGGTCTATGCCCCACATTATTTTTAGCTTTACCCAGATCTGTTGTGCTAACAGGTTGAGAGGTATGACAGCACTGTTCTTCTAACATGTGTGGTAAATGAAATTAGGGAATGCCACCAGTCTGAGTCATATGTTGATTTTCGTAAGGTATGAGGTAACTTTAAACATCGTGCAGCTGCCACCTGTCTCCAGTCTTCGCATCAATGTTGTAATTCCTTCATTTTCTAAATTATGTCACAGTCTGTTTTTCATCCAAATTCACATATGGCTGCACAGGAAGTAAACCAAAGAAACAATACATGAAAAAGTTTTTAAAACAGGTGTTATCAGTAAGGTCAACATGCTGTTATTCTCCCAGGTTTGCTTTGCAGAGTTTTTTGTTATGTAATCAGTGTTGCTGTTTAGACCATTTTCTGTTAATGCTTTGTATGCATTGTTTTACAATTCACTTTGTTGAAATTTATTGTCTGCATTGCATACCTCTCAACCTCTTAGAGCAAGAAATCTGGACAAAGTCATAAATAAAAGTGGGGCAAAGTACCAAAAATAGGGATAATGTTTAAATATTACTCTTACAAACTTAGAAAGTTGATAGAATAACAGGTTTTGCATTAGCATGAATTTTCTGAAGGGTATGAAGTGTGAAATTCAAATGTCTGTCATTATTTTCTAACTTAAATCTTTAATGATTTGCCACCTACCTGCCAGAAAACCACAATTGTATTGAAAAACAGACCAAAAATATGAGGCAAAAATCTGGGCATTTTGGGAAAATCTATACAGCTGAGAGGTATGCTTGTGTTTGTCAGTTAAACTCCCTTATTATAATTTATTCTTCAACTTGTGATTTTGTATGAGCTAATTATGTTTCTTTTTTTTCCCACAGACATCTAAGGAGCCAAGCATCCATGTCTTTTCAGTCGTACTTCAGAAGTATTAACACAAGGATGGTACCTGCCCATTGGGAAGCAGGCAGCAAACTGTTCTTTTACAATTCTCATCTAGTAGTACAATAAATGCATAGGCCTTCTCATCCAATAAAATACTCCCTTTGACCAACCGATCACTTGTGTTCAGTTCCTTGTCTTGCTTTGTAGATGTAAACTGTTTTTCTATTTGTGTTTTAATGCTATTATCACTATATGTCTTTGTACTGTAACAGCACTGTTTGTTTGGGAAATTTATTATACATAATCTGTCAGGGATTCCTAATTCTGGCTTGGAGTGTTTACAATGGTACATGGGTGAAATTTTGTGAGAAAATGCAGTCCTTGTGTAAACTTTTGTATCTGTGTAGAAAACCTTCGTAGATGAACGGGCCTCAAACTGTGTACAGGTATAAGGTTTATACACAGCTTGTGACAACCTACCAGAAATTTAAATTGCACCTGTGTGTGTGCAAGCACTTGGTCATTTATATGACAGAGAAATTCTGCTACACTTTGATTGTCGATAACGTAATGGACTTTTGGGAAGTGTTGGGAGCATAAGTGTGCTGCTTTTGAACACTCAGTGGCAACTTATCTTCCTACTGACACATTTCAGCTATCCACAGATAGAGCATGAATACTCAGTCTAAATGCTTGTGTGGAATTTACAACGTTGAAAATTTTGAACTTGCAGGACCACTATCACTTCTCTCAAGAGCTACTGGATAACTCAAGGCCTAATTGATTCTTGCTAAAATATCTCCTCAGCCATAGACTTCTAGACATTTTTGGGGTCTTATTATGATTTGCCAATCTTCCCAGATTCCAAGAGGCATTGCCCTGGTTTATGTCTGTTTTGACCAATGTGGGTTTCCAGATAAATATTCCAAATCCCTCCTTGACTCCATCTCAAAGGATTCTGTTTTTGGGATGCCTTATATATTATTGTCTTCCAAACTTTCTCAGGGTGACAAACTTCTCTAAAGGTACTATAATGCATTTCTTGCAATTATGTTTTAAACCATGGCTTTGACATCCATCATTTCTTTGTGTTAGAACTTCCTGTAGTGTGTTTGCATCTTGGGGGCACTTGATGACCACTTTCAGTTTGCAGTAATCTATGAAAATGGTCAGCCAGAGGCCTTTAAAATTGCCTTTGACTTCCAAGAAGTAGATGCCAAAGAGGAGTGGGCCCAGCATGGAGACCTGATGGATGGAATCCATTGGTGACCGGCCTCTTTGTGCAGATGGCCTCACCAATCCTAAACTCCTGGGTCATATCCATGAGCCAGCTGACTATCCAGCCTGTTATATAGGTGTTTATGCTTAATTTCAT
This sequence comes from Protopterus annectens, assembly GCF_019279795.1. NCBI lineage: Eukaryota > Metazoa > Chordata > Ceratodontiformes > Protopteridae > Protopterus > Protopterus annectens. The sequence goes on along the minus strand of NC_056747.1, from coordinate 1,200,620,045 downwards.
AAGTTTGTTAACAATACTCAAGTGGGAAATTTTAGCCAGATCAAGGTAGGCAGCATGCATCATTTTACCTTCATTCATTCCCTTGGTCATTTATTCCCACATGGACAATGGGGATGTCAGTGCTCATCTTTAACAAATTCTTTACTTGCTTTTGTCTAGAAAAATTGGCCAATCCATCCAGTGAGTAAAGATTTTGGAATTTGCTATGTGTATCATGCTTCTTATACCAGTGCCAAGACTCTCTGTCCTATATGTATCCCACATCTCATTCATCCCTTCTATCATCAATATCTCATGTCTACCATGCCTAGCCTATGTAGGACTTTCTGACACTGATACTCAGCCAGGCATCTTCATTCCTCCAACCAAATACTTCTTTTTATAAGCAAAGCAAACAACACAGCCAATAACTGATTGTACAACATGGCCAGTAACGCACTGTAGAACACGGCTGGTAACTCATTCTACAACATGGCCAGTAACTCATTCTACAACACGGCCAGTAAATGATTGTACAACACATCCAGTAACTCATTGTACAACATGGCCAGTAACTCATTGTACAACATGGCCAGTAACTCATTGTACAGCATGACCAGTAACTCATTGTATATCACGGCAGTAACTCATTGTACAACACAGTCAGTAAGTCATTGTACAATACGGCCAGTAACTCATTGTACAACATGGCCGTTAACTCATTGTACAGCATGACCAGTAACTCATTGTACAACACGGCCAGTAACAAATTGTACAACATGGCCAGTAACTTATTGTACAACACGGCCATTAACTCATTGCGCAGCATGACCAGTAACTCATTGTACAACCTTGCAGGTAACTTATTGTACAACACAGCTGATATCTCATTGTACAACACAGCTGATAACGCATTGTAAAACACAGCTGATGACTCATTGTACAGCATGACCAGTATATCAGTGTACAACACGGCCATTAACTCATTGTACAGCATGACCAGTAACTCATTGTACAACACAGCTGGTAACTCATTGTAAAACACAGCCAGTAATTCATTGTATAGCATGACCAGTAACTCATTCTACAACACAGCTGCTAACCCATTGTACAGCATGACCAGTAACTCATTGTACAGCATGGCAGGTAACTCATTGTACAGCATAATCAGTAACTCATTGTGCAACATGGCAGGTAACCCATTTTACAGCATAACCAGTAACTCATTGTACAACACGGCAGGTAACTAATTGTACAACACAGCTGGTAACTCATTGTACAGCATGACCATTAACTAATTGTGCAACATGGCCGGTAACTAGTTGTACAACACGGCCAGTAACTCATTGTACAACGCAGCTAGTAATTCATTGTACAGCATGTCCAGGAACTCATTGTACAGCACAACCAGTAATACATTATACAACATGGCCAGTAACTAATTGTACAGCACGGTTAGCAACTCATTATACAACACAGTCAGTAACTCATTGTACAACATGGCCATTAATGCATTGTACAACACAGCTAGTAACACAACACAGCTAGTAATGCATTGTACAACATGGCCAGTAACTTATTGTACAACACAGCTGATAACTCATTGTACAACACAGCTGGTAACTCATTGTAAACCACGGCCAGTAACTCATTGTACAGCATGACCAGTAGCTCATTGCACAACATGGCCAGTAAGTCATTGTGCAACATGGCCAGTAACTCACTGTACAACACGGCTGGTAACTCATTGTAAAGCATGACCAGTAGCTCATTATAAAACACAGCAGGTAACTCATTCTACAGCATAACCAGTAACTCATTGTACAACACACTTGATAACTCATTGTACAACACAGCTAGTAACTTATTGTAAAACGCAGCCAGTGACTCATTGTACAGCATGACCAGTAGCTTATTGTACAACACAGCCAGTAACTCATTGTACAACATGACCAGTAACACATTGTACAACACAGCTGATAACTCATTGTAAAACACGGCCAGTAATTCATTGTATAGCATGACCAGTAACTCATTCTACAACATGGCTGGTAACTCATTGTACAGCAAGACCAGGAGCTCATTGCACACCATGGTCAGTAACTCATTGCACAACACAACAGGAAACTTACTGTACAGCATGACCAGTAACTCCTTGTACAACATGACAGGTAACTCATTGTACAACACAGCTGGTGACTCATTGTACAGCATGACCAGTAACTCGTTCTACAACATGGCTAGTAACTCTTTGTACAACACAGCTGGTAACTCATTGTACAGTATGACCAGTAACTCATTGTACAACACAGCCAGTAACTCATTGTATGACACAGCCAGTAATTCATTGTACAGCATGACCAGAACCTCATTGCACAACACAGCAGGAAACTTACTGTACAGCATGACCAGTAACTCCTTGTACAACATGACAGGTAACTCATTGTACAACACAGCTGGTAACTCAATGTACAGCATGACCAGTAACTTGTTCTACAACATGGCTGGTAACTCATTGTACAACACAGCTGGTAACTCATTTTACAGTATGACCAGTAACTCATTGTACAACACAGCCAGTAACTCATTGTACGACACAGCCAGTAATTCATTGTATAGCATGACCAGTAACTTATTGTACATCATGGCCAGTATCTCATTGTGAAACATGACCAGTAACTCATTGTATAACATGGTTGGTAACTCAATGTACAGCATGACCAGTAGCTCATTATACAACACAGCTGATAACCCACTGTACAACACAGCTGGTAATTCATTGTAAAACACAGCCAGTGACTCATTGTACAGCATGACCAGTAGCTCATTGTAGAACACAGCAGGTAACGCATTGTACAACATGACCAGTAACTCATTGTACAACACAGCTGATAATTCATTGTACAACACAGCTGGTAACTCATTGTAAAATACCGCCAGTAATTCATTGTATAGCTTGACCAGTAACTTATTCTACAACATTGCTGGTAACTCATTGTACAGCATGACCAGCAGCTCATTGTACAACACAACAGGTAACTCATTGTACAGCATGACCAGTAACTCACTGTGCAACACAGCAGGTAAATCACTGTACAGCATAACCAGTAACTCATTGTACAGGATGACCAGTAACTTATTGTACAACACAGCTGGTAACTCATTGTACAGCATGAGTAACTTGCTCAACAACATGGCCCATAACTTGGTAACTCATTGTACAGCATGACCAGTAACTCATTGTACAACATGGCCAGTAATTCATTCTATACCATGACCAGTAACTCATTCTTCAATGTGGTCAGCAACTAATTGTACAACACAGCCAGTAATTCATTGTACAGCATAACCAGTAACTTATTGCATGTCATGGCCGGTAACACATTGTACTACATTGCCAGTAACCCATTGTTTAACATGGCCAGTAACTCATTATACAGCATGACTAGTAACTCATTGTACAACACAGTCAGTAACTCATTGTACAACACAGTCGGTAACGCATTGTACAACACAGCCAGTAACTCATTGTAAAACATGGCCAGTAACTCATTGTACAGCATGACCAGTAGCTCATTGGACAACATGGCCAGTAACTCATTGTACAACATGGCCAGAAAACTCATTGTTCAACATGGCCAGTAACTCATTGTACAACATGGCTGGTTACTCATTGTACAGCATGACCAGTAACTCATTGTACAACACAGCTAATAACTCATTGTACAACACAGCTGGTAACTCATTGTAAAACACAGCCAGTAGCTCATTGTACAGCATAACCAGTAACTCATTGTAAAACACAGCTGGTAACTCATTGTAGAACACAGCAGGTAACTCACTGTATAGCATGAGCAGTAACTCATTGTACAACATGACAGGTAACTCATTGTATAACAAAGCTGGTAACTCATTGTACAGCATGACCAGTAACTTGTTCTCCAACATGGCTGGTAACATATTGTACAACACAGCTGGTAACTCATTGTGCAGCATGCCCAGTAACTCATTGTACAACATGGCCGATAACTCATTGTACAACATGGCCAGTAATTCATTGTATAGCAGGACCAGTAACTCCTTCTTCAAACATGGCCAGTAACTCATTGTGCAACACAGTCAGTAATTATTTCTACAGCAAGCATGACCAGTAACTCATTGTACATTATGGCTGGTAACTCATTGTACAACATGACCGATAACTCATTCTACAAAACATCCAGTAATTCATTGTGCAACATGGGCAGTAACTTATTGTACAGCACAGCTAGTAACTCATTGTACAGCACAGCTGGTAACTCATTGTAAAACACAGCCAGTAACTCATTGTACAGCAAGACCAGTAGCTCAATGTGTAACACAGCAGAATCATTGTACAACACATCTGGTAACTCATTGTAAAACACGGCCAGCAGCTCATTGTACAGCATGACCAGTAGCTTATTGTACAACATGGCTGGTCACTCATTGTACAACACATCTGGTAACATTGTAAAACATGGCCAGTAACTCATTGCACAACACATGGCCAGTAACTCATTGCACAACATGACCAGTAACTTATTGTACAACACAGCTGGTAACTCATTGTACAGCATGACCAATAACTCATTGTACAACATGGGTGGTAACTCATTGTATAACTCGGCCAGTAATTCATTGTAAAGCATGACCAGTAACTCATTCTTCAACATGGCCAGTAACTCCTTGTACAACACAGCCAGTTATTCATTGTACAGCATGACCAGTAACTCATTGTACATCATGGCCAGTAACTCATTGCACAACATGACTAGTAATTCATTGTACAACACATCCAGTAACTCATTGTACAACATGGCTAGTAACACATTGTACAGCACAGCTAGTAACTCATTGTACAACACAGTCATTAACTTATTGTACAACCCGGCCTTTAACACATTGTACAACATGGCCAGTAACTCATTACACAACATGGCCAGTAACTTATAGTACAAAACAGCTGATAACTCATTGTACAATACAGCTGGTAAGTCATTGTAAAACACAGCCAGTAACTCATTGTACAGCATGACCAGTAACTTATTGTACAACATGACTGGTAACTCATTGTACAACATGACAAGTAACTAATTGTACAACATGGCTGGCAACTCATTGTACAGCATGATCAGTATTTCATTAAACAACACAGCAGGTAACTCATTGTACAGCATGAAGAGTAACTCATTGTACAACACAACTAACTCATTGTACAACACAGCTGGTAACTCATTATAACACACAGCCAGTAACTCATTATACAGCATGACCAGTAGCTCATTGTACATCATAACCAGTAACTCATTGTACATCATAGCTGGTAACTCATTGTAAAACACAGCTAGTAACTCATTGTACAGCATGACCAGTAACTCATTGTACAACACAGCTGGTAACACGTTGTAAAACACAACAAGTAATTCATTGTACAGCATGACCAGTAACTCATTGTACAACACAGCTGGTAACTCATTGTAAAACACAGCCAGTAACTCATTGTACAGCATGACCAGTAACTCATTGTGCAACACAGCCGGTAACTCATTGTACAGCATGAAGAGTAGCTCATTGTACAACATGGCTGGTCACTCATTCTACAACATGACCAGTAACTCATTGTACAACACACCTGTTAACTCATTGTAAAACATGGCCAGTAACTCATTGTACAGCATGACCAGTAGCTCAATGTACAAATGGAAGGTAACTCATTGTACAGGATGACCAGTAACTCATTGTACAACACAGCTGGTAACTCTTTGTAAAACATGAACAGTAACTCATTGTACAGCTTGACCAGTAACTCATTGTACAACACAGCCAGTAACTCATTGCACAATATGGCCAATAACTTATTGTACAACACAGCTGATAACTGATTGTACAACACAGCTGGTAACTGATTGTACAACACAGCCAGTAACTCATTGCACAATATGGCCAATAACTTATTGTACAACACAGCTGATAACTGATTGTACAACACAGCTGGTAACTGATTGTACAACATGGCCAGTAACTGATTGTACAACATGGCTAGTAACTTATTGTACAAAACAGCTGATAACTCATTGTACAACACAGCTAGTAACTCATTGTAAAACACACCCAGTAACTCATTGTACAGCATGACCAGTAGCTCAATGTACAAATGGAAGGCAACTCATTGTACAGGATGACCAGAAACTCATTATACAACACAGCTGGTAAGTCTTTGTAAAACATGAGCAGTAACTCATTGTACAGCTTGACCAGTAACTCATTGTACAACACAGCCAGTAACTCATTGCACAACATGGCCAGTAACTTATTGTACAACATGGCCAGTTACTTACTGTACAACACAACCGATAACTCATTGTACAACACAGCTGGTAACTCATTGTACAGCATGACCAATAACTCATTGTACAACATGGCTGGTAACTCATTGTATAACTTGGCCAGTAATTCATTGTAAAGCATGACCAGTAACTCATTCTTCAACATGGCCAGTAACTCTTTGTACAACACAGCTGGTAACTCATTGTACAGCATGACCAGTAACTCATTGTACATCATGGCCAGTAACTCATTACACAAAATGACTAGTAATTCATTGTACAACACATCCAGTAACTCATTGTAAAACATGGCCAGTAACTCATTGTACAGCACAGCTAGTAACTCATTGTACAACACAGTCATTAACTCATTGTACAACACAGCCTTTTAACACATTGTACAACATGGCCAATAACTCATTACACAACATGGCCAGTAACTTATAGTACAAAACAGCTGATAACTCATTGTACAATACAGCTGGTAACTCATTGTAAAACACAGCCAGTAACTCATTGTATAGCATGACCAGTAACTAATTGTACAAAATGACTGGTAACACATTGTACAACATGTAACTCATTGTACAACACAGTCATTAACTCATTGTACAACACGGCCTTTTAACACATTGTACAACATGGCCAATAACTCATTACACAACATGGCCAGTAACTTATAGTACAAAACAGCTGATAACTCATTGTACAATACAGCTGGTAACTCATTGTAAAACACAGCCAGTAACTCATTGTATAGCATGACCAGTAACTAATTGTACAACATGACTGGTAACTCATTGTACAACATGACAAGTAACTAATTGTACAACATGGCTGGTAACTCATTGTACAGCATGATCAGTATTTCATTAAACAACATAGCAGGTAACTCATTGTACAGCATGAACAGTAACTTGTTGTACAACACAACTAACTTATTGTACAACACATCTGGTAACTCATTATAAAACACAGCCAATAAGTCATTATACAGCATGACCAGTAGCTCATTGTACAGTATAACCAGTAACTCATTGTACAAAATAGCTAGTAACTCATTGTAAAACACAGCTAGTAACTCATTGTACAGCATGACCAGTAACTCATTGTACAACACATCTGGTAACTCATTGCAAAACATGGCCAGTAACTCATTGTACAGCCTGACCAGTAGCTCAATGTACAAATGGAAGGTAACTCATTGTACAGGATGACCAGTAACTCATTGTACAACACAGCTGGTAACTCTTTGTAAAACATGACCAGTAACTCATTGTACAGCTTGACCAGTAACTCATTGTACAACACAGCCAGTAACTCATTGCACAACATGGCCAATAACTTATTGTGCAACACAGCTGGTAAATCATTGTACAACATGGCTAATAACTTATTGTACAACACAGCTGATAACTCATTGTACAACACAGCTGGTAACTCGTTGTAAAACACGTCCAGTAACGCATTGTACAGCTTGACCAGTAGCTCATTGTACAACATGGCCAGTAACTCATTGTTCAACATGACCAGTAACTCATTGTACAACATGGCTGGTAACTCATTGTACAGCATGACCAGTAGCTCATTGTGTAACACAGCAGAATCATTGTACAACACATTTGGTAACTCATTGCAAAACATGGCCAGTAACTCATTGTACAGCATGACCAGTAGCTCAATGTACAAATGGAAGGTAACTCATTGTACAGGATGACCAGAAACTCATTGTACAACACAGCTGGTAACTCTTTGTAAAACATGAGCAGTAACTCATTGTACAACTTGACCAGTAACTCATTTTACAACACAGCCAGTAACTTATTGCACAACATGGCCAGTAACTCATTGCACAACATGGCCAGTAACTTACTGTACAACACAGCTGATAACTCATTGTACAACACGGCTGGTAACTCATTGTACAACACGGCTGGTAACTCATTGTACAACACAGCGGTAACTCATTGTAAAACATGGCCAGTAACTCATTGTACAGCATGTCTAGTAGCTCATTGTACAACACAGCAGGTAACACATTGTACAGCATGACAAGTAACTCATTGTACAACACAGCTGATAACTCATTCTACAACACAGCTCATAACTCATTGTACAGCATGACCAGTAACTTGTTCTACAACATGGCCAGTAACTCATTATACAACACAGTCAGTAACTCATTGTACAAGATGGCCAGCAACTCATTGTGCAACATGGCCATTAACTAATTGTACAGCATGAACAGTAACTCATTGTACAACACGGCCAGCAACTCATTGTACAACACAGCCGTTAACTAATTGTACAGCATGACCAGTAACTCATTGTACAACATGTCAGGTAACTTATTGTAGAACATAGCTAACTCGTTCTGTATTACAACTGGTAACACATTGTACAGCATAGCCAGTAAATTGTTTTACAACATGCCCATTAACTCATTGTACAATACAGTTGGTAACTCATTGTACAGCATGACCAGTAACTCATTGTACAACATGGCCATTAACTAATTGTATAGCATGAACAGTAACTCATTGTACAACACGGCCAGCAACTCATTGTACAACACAGCCATTAACTAATTGTACAGCATGACCAGTAACTCATTGTACAACATGTCAGGTAACTTATTGTAGAACATAGCTAACTCGTTCTGTAACACAACTGGTAACACATTGTACAGCATAGCCAGTAAATTGTTCTACAACATGCCCATTAACTCATTGTACAATACAGTTGGTAACTCATTGTACAGCATGACCAGTAACTCATTGTACAACATGGCCATTAACTAATTGTATAGCATGAACAGTAACTCATTGTACAACACGGCCAGCAACTCATTGTACAACACAGCCATTAACTAATTGTACAGCATGACCAGTAACTCATTGTACAACATGTCAGGTAACTTATTGTAGAACATAGCTAACTCGTTCTGTAACACAACTGGTAACACATTGTACAGCATAGCCAGTAAATTGTTCTACAACATGCCCAGTAACTCATTGTACAATACAGTTGGTAACTCATTGTACAGCATGACCAGTAACTCATTGTACAACATGGCCGGTAACGTATTGTACAACATGGTCAGTAACTCATTGTATAGCATGAAATGTAAATAATTCTACAACATAGCCAGTAACTCATTGTACAACACAGACAGAAATTCATTGTATAGCATGACCAGTAACTCATTGTACAGCATGACCAGTAACTCATTGTACAGCACAACCAGTAACTCATTGTACCACATGGCTAGTAACTCGTACTCTTGCTCTTCTGACACAACATGGTATTCATTCCACTGCCTCTATAACAAATAGCCAACATTAAATCATTTAAATATTCAGCTCAAAACTAATATCAAGAACTACTGGCTGTGTTCCTGCACTGCTGACTTTTCACATATCACCATGCCAATCAACATTCTCCCTCTTATTGTGCTCCTGGTGATGTGACATTATCATTTGTAGCCTCTGTTGCATGTACACATTTTTTTGTCTTTATTTCATTACTATATATTTTATAAGTTTCTGTACCTTATGGAACTTTTTCTCACTAGGCCCTCATCAAAAAGGTGTCATGTTGTCACACGTGGATCATCCTGGTAAACAAATTCAGAATGTACATACAATAATAAATAAAGTGGAATAACAAGCTGCCGTAGGAGAAGTAAGAGCAGCAGTAAAGGAATTGCATCAGGGAAAGCAGCAAACTCTGATGAAGTCAAGGCACACATGATCAAGAAGTTGGCTGAGTTAGTGAAGGTAAACTCCAGAGTATACGAGTAATGGTGTGAGTAGAAATCTGAGAGTTAAAGGCAGCTTATGACATTATTCTTCACAGGATGGTCCACCAATCTACACTGGCATATGCTGTCTCTCCTGACTAACTGTAGTTCATATCCTATTTATACAGCAACACTTTCATCAATATTTGTCTAGAAAATAAGAAACAGATGCTGGAGTGCTCATTGACATATGAACAAACTCCCTTACCAGCCTCAGTAAGAAGCTGTGATCCCTCATAAAATCCTTCGAAGCTAGTTACGAAAATAAAATTGCCAAAGATTCCAAAGACAACCACAAGGCATTCTATAACTATGTCAAGAATCTGAATGACAATGCTCAGATGTGCTCTGAGCTACAACAGAATGGCATTAAATATACTGATCCCAAGGATAGTGCCAATATCCTGGCAGATCAATTCAGTGCCAGCTTCACCCCCTCTCACCACCTAAACAGCCCATCTCAATACCAAAAGATTGCCAAATTCTGGTAATAACGGCCACAAAGGTAAAAAATGCACTCTCCAAAGCTAAGAATACAGCATCCATGGGTCCAGATGACATCCCGGGCTGTGTACTACATGAACTACAAAATGAACTGGCACCTCACTTAAGTATCATGTTTAATCATAGCCTCACCTCAGGTTTCATGCCCACTGAGTGGCGCACAGCTACAGTTATCCCACTCTACAAGGGGGGATCCACTTTGGATCCCAGGAACTACCACCCCATCGGTCTGATGAGCCAGATCTGCAAGGCCATGGAATGTATTATCATGGAACTCATAAACAAAGACATTGGCAACCTTCAAACACTAGACCCCACCCAGTCTGGGTTCGTGAAGGGCCGATCTTGTCTCCTGAACCTGACTGACTTCTTCGAATCAGTCTCCAGAGCCATGGACAAGGGTAAGGTGGTCCACACAGCCTATCTGGACCTCACCAAGGCCTTTGACACCATCCCCAACACTGGAATCATAGATAGACTTACTAAGCTGGGCATTAATCCCTACGTCATTCAATGGGTTGCCAACTGGCTTACTGACAAAACCCACACTGTAAAAGTAGCAGACTCCAAATCCAGATCCAACAAGTGACAAGTGGAGTACCTCAGGGCTCAGTCCTGGGACCGCACTTGTTTGGCATCTACTTCTCTGAAATACAGGTCAACACTAAGGAACTCTGGTTAACAAAGTTCGCGGATGACTGCAAACTGGGAGCCATTAATGAATCCCCAAATTATGTGGATACTCTACAAAAGGAAATGTAGCAGACAAAATATTCCCCTGCACGTCAGGAACTGCACGGCTCTCAGTGAATAACTCCAAAAACAAGAAATGAGCCAGCAGCAGGTAGATTGTGTCAATAAGAGTAGTTTAATAAAAACTACCCCAACAGCATAATGGCATCCAAAACAAACCGGTTTCGGCAATGGTTGAAAACCTAGCCTTCTTAGTGTACAACAAGGAGCCAAAACAAAAATGCTGTATTTAAACAGATAGAAACATGCTGATTGGTTACAAAATTTTAAGCATGTGCTGATTATCAAACAGCCTAAAATAGCAAAAAATTATTGGTATAACTGAAAATACATTCAAAAAGATGTATTCAAAAGATGTGTAAATCATTTTAAGGACTGAAGTACATTCATATTATGATAGACTATTTATATGTATATGTTATATAGAAAAAACATGTACCCAATTTGATATTCCAAGTGTTGAAACACCAATTATACATGACCCAATATTGAACAAAAAATATAGATATGCATATATACAAAATGCATAACAAATCAGAATATATAATACAATATTAACATTAGCTATTTCAATATTTATAATCATATATGTGTATTCTGAATATTGGAACTCCATTTGTTCAACAAGCATGTATAATATATTCAATTTATAAACAATCATTTAACCCAGGGCTAAATAATGCTCCTAGTTTCGTAATCCATTTCTTTTCTTTAAGGTTGAGTTTATTGTGCCAACCACTCTTAATGGTTCTGTCACCAATGATTTTGTCAATAATAGTAAAATGGAATTTAGCAGTGCGATGCATGAGAGTGTGTTTGTATAATGCATTGGTATTCTTATGGCATCTGATATCACTGAGATGCTCAGAGATACGTAGTTTAACTGGTCTTGATGTCTGCCCTACATAAAATGAGTGGCAGGTACAACATGCCAAATAAACGGCCCAATCAGTGTTGCAGTTGGCAAAGAATCTAATGTCAAAAACTATGTTAGTATTCCTGCTGGTGAACTCCTTAGTTTTCAACATATGCTTACAATTGACACAGTGGCCACATGGGAATGAACCAATAAGCCTATCACCCAAAATGGTAGTTTGATATATTTGTGGTAAAGTGGACTCATAATGATGTTTATAGTGATTAAAATGACCAGCCAAGTTCTTTCCCTTACGAAAAGAAAAAAGGCATTTATTCGGAATAATGTTTTGAATTCTGACATCAGCCTCCAAAATGTTCCAATTATCCCTGATAATCTTAATAAAGTTGTTGGTATTTCTGCCAAATGTTGTAGTGAGTCTAAGTTTATTTGACTTGGTATGTTTCTTTTTGTATGTTAGTAAATTGGGTCTATGTAGACCTAATGCATAGTTCTGAGCCATGGTCACATATCCCGAACAATAGCCCCGCTCAATGAATCTATTATGCAAATCCTGAGCATGATTGACAAAAGTATTATTCTCTGAACAATTACGCCTAATCCTAATGAATTGCGATTTAGGGATGTTCCTTGCAATATGTTTTGGATGAAAGCTGGATGCGTGGAGAATCGTATTGTATTGGGGGAATTTTCTATGAGTTTCGGTTGTCAAGGTATTATCATTATTTCTAGTTACCAAGACATCCAAAAATGTAATGGATTCCCGATCATAGGTAATAGTAAATTGTATTCCCCATATATTATCATTCAGGTATTCCATAAATTCCTGAAGATATAAAATATCCGATCTCCACACCATCCAGCAATCATCCAAATATCTGCGCCAGATATCAATTTCTGGCAAAAACAAATTATGGGTGTCGTCATAGATCATAATTTGTTCTATATAGGCCATAAACAGATCAGCATAAATGGGGGCAAAAGATGCCCCCATAGCTGTACCTCTGATCTGTAGGTAACATTCCTGGTTGTAGAAAAAAACATTTTTAGTCAAAACATGCTCAGTTAGATTCAACAGGAGAGTATTAAACCCAGGTTGGTATAATTTAGATTCATTGAGCCAAAATTCAATAGCATCAAGTCCACCCCAATGTGGAATATTGGTATAGAGTGAACTTACGTCCAAGGTACAAAGTAACCAATCTGAATCCAACTGCATATCATTTACAATACTCAAAAATTGAGTAGTGTCCTGTATTAAATGATCTTACATATAGTAACAACGGCTTTAAATGCAAAGTTAGAAATTCAGAAAGAGGTTCAGTAATCGACCCCATACCTGATACAATCGGCCTTCCAGGTGGATGTGAAAGATCCTTATGTATTTTAGGTAGAAAGTAAATATATTGTCTAGTAGGATCAGTGATAGTTAAATGATAAAGTGTTTTCTTATCAATGATACCATTATCGACAGCAGAATTCAAAGTCATCAATATCCTTTTGAAAACCAAGGTGGGGTCCAGTGGCATTTTGGTATAATATTTAGCATCATTGAGTTGTTTATGTGCTTCAATGTCATAGTCACACCAATTTAACACTACCACTGCCCCTCCTTTGTCTGCGTTGATAATTACCAAATCTTTATTGTTAACAAGTTCCTCTAGACAAGATTTTCACCATCAGTGATGTTATTAGGCATTGGTCTCTCATAATTATGCTTGAAATGTAGCTCACTTAATACACTTTTCAAAAATAGATTAACAACTGGATGCATAGGAGGAGTGAATTTGGAGGTGTGATATTTAAAACCTTCCATTTGTGAATGTTCAGTGTCTCCTTGTTCCTGAAAAAACAATTTTAAATTAATAAGTCTACAAAATGTAAATAAGTCATTAGTAAATGAGTCTTCTGAAACAAAAAAGCCAGGGATAAAGGATAGGCCTTTATTTAATAGAGATATCTGTTCATCTGTAAGTATAGTACTTGAAATGTTACATACATTATTTATTTTTTGGTCAGTATCTCCAACAGATTTTGCAAACTGGTGACTTTTTCTGTGCTTCCTGCCCCCCCTCCTCCTCCCCCTGTGTTCCCTAAAGGGGATACATAGTTTTTACGTTTGGGGGTGGGGGAATCCATGATAGACTGTGTGTCAGTATCTGTACCAGACGAGGTCTCCAAATCAGTGGACTCAATATTATTACTGTGCCCCTTAAGTATGGAACGTGGACGTTTCCTTTTAGATTTAGAAACTTGCTTCTTAGCATTCTGTCCTTCTTGAAATCGGACATGCCTAACATTCTTGAACGGTTGCCCCTTATCATAATCTGAAAGATCACGAGAAAACTTTTTAAGTTTTCTGTCCTTCAGAATGGTATCAAAACTCAACAGTTCAGTACTCAATTTGGATAATAAAGCAGGAAAAAAAGTTTCATTTTGATAATGATTGCATTCCTCAATGGAACTCAAAACTAGAGTAGTTTCACTCTCAATGATTCTAGTGTAATGCTCAGATAAAGCTTTAACAAACTTCATCGAGCATTCCTGTTGTATAAGATTCCATTCCGAAAGTAAATTATCATCTGGATTAGCTACCAAGGGCTGTATTTTCACTCTGAGACCCCTAGGGCAAATGCCTTGACCAAACACTAGATCTCAAAGCCTCACTTAATAAAAACATGAAGGCTTTGAGATCTAGTGTTTGGCACCACAAACTATTAAAAGCATATTTGGTTAAGGGCATTTGCCCTAGGGGTCTCAGAGTGAAAATACAGCCCTTGGTAGCTAATCCAGATGATAATTTACTTTCGGAATGGAATCTTATACAACAGGAATGCTCGATGAAGTTTGTTAAAGCTTTATCTGAGCATTACACTAGAATCATTGAGAGTGAAACTACTCTAGTTTTGAGTTCCATTGAGGAATGCAATCATTATCAAAATGAAACTTTTTTTCCTGCTTTATTATCCAAATTGAGTACTGAACTGTTGAGTTTTGATACCATTCTGAAGGACAGAAAACTTAAAAAGTTTTCTCGTGTTCTTCAGATTATGATAAGGGCAACCGTTCAAGAATGTTAGGCATGTCCGATTTCAAGAAGGACAGAATGCTAAGAAGCAAGTTTCTAAATCTAAAAGGAAACGTCCACGTTCCATACTTAAGGCGCACAGTAATAATATTGAGCCCACTGATTTGGAGACCTGCCTGGTACAGATACTGACACACAGTCTATCATGGATTCCCCCACCCCCAAACGTAAAAACTATGTATCCCCTTTAGGGAACACAGGGGGAGGAGGAGGGGGGGCAGGAAGCACAGAAAAAGTCACCAGTTTGCAAAATCTGTTGGAGATACTGACCAAAAAATAAATAATGTATGTAACATTTCAAGTACTATACTTACAGATGAACAGATATCTCTATTAAATAAAGGCCTATCCTTTATCCCTGGCTTTTTTGTTTCAGAAGACTCATTTACTAATGACTTATTTACATTTTGTAGACTTATTAATTTAAAATTGTTTTTTCAGGAACAAGGAGACACTGAACATTCACAAATGGAAGGTTTTAAATATCACACCTCCAAATTCACTCCTCCTATGCATCCAGTTGTTAATCTATTTTTGAAAAGTGTATTAAGTGAGCTACATTTCAAGCATAATTATGAGAGACCAATGCCTAATAACATCACTGATGGTGAAAAATCTTGTCTAGAGGAACTTGTTAACAATAAAGATTTGGTAATTATCAACGCAGACAAAGGAGGGGCAGTGGTAGTGTTAAATTGGTGTGACTATGACATTGAAGCACATAAACAACTCAATGATGCTAAATATTATACCAAAATGCCACTGGACCCCACCTTGGTTTTCAAAAAGGATATTGATGACTTTTTGAATTCTGCTGTCGATAATGGTATCATTGATAAGAAAACACTTTATCATTTAACTATCACTGATCCTACTAGACAATATATTTACTTTCTACCTAAAATACATAAGGATCTTTCACATCCACCTGGAAGGCCGATTGTATCAGGTATGGGGTCGATTACTGAACCTCTTTCTGAATTTCTAACTTTGCATTTAAAGCCGTTGTTACTATATGTAAGATCACGAATACAGGACACTACTCAATTTTTGAGTATTGTAAATGATATGCAGTTGGATTCAGATTGGTTACTTTGTACCTTGGACGTAAGTTCACTCTATACCAATATTCCACATTGGGGTGGACTTGATGCTATTGAATTTTGGCTCAATGAATCTAAATTATACCAACCTGGGTTTAATACTCCTGTTGAATCTAACTGAGCATGTTTTGACTAAAAATGTTTTTTCTACAACCAGGAATGTTACCACAGATCAGAGGTACAGCTATGGGGGCATCTTTTGCCCCCATTTATGCTGATCTGTTTATGGCCTATATAGAACAAATTATGATCTATGACGACACCCATAATTTGTTTTTGCCAGAAATTGATATCTGGCGCAGATATTTGGATGATTGCTGGATGGTGTGGAGATCGGATATTTTATATCTTCAGGAATTTATGGAATACCTGAATGATAATATATGGGGAATACAATTTACTATTACCTATGATCGGGAATCCATTACATTTTTGGATGTCTTGGTAACTAGAAATAATGATAATACCTTGACAACCGAAACTCATAGAAAATTCCCCCAATACAATACGATTCTCCACGCATCCAGCTTTCATCCAAAACATATTGCAAGGAACATCCCTAAATCGCAATTCATTAGGATTAGGCGTAATTGTTCAGAGAATAATACTTTTGTCAATCATGCTCAGGATTTGCATAATAGATTCATTGAGCGGGGCTATTGTTCGGGATATGTGACCATGGCTCAGAACTATGCATTAGGTCTACATAGACCCAATTTACTAACATACAAAAAGAAACATACCAAGTCAAATAAACTTAGACTCACTACAACATTTGGCAGAAATACCAACAACTTTATTAAGATTATCAGGGATAATTGGAACATTTTGGAGGCTGATGTCAGAATTCAAAACATTATTCAATAAATGCCTTTTTTCTTTTCGTAGGGGAAAGAACTTGGCTGGTCATTTTAATCACTATAAACATCATTATGAGTCCACTTTACCACAAATATATCAAACTACCATTTTGGGTGATAGGCTTATTGGTTCATTCCCATGTGGCCACTGTGTCAATTGTAAGCATATGTTGAAAACTAAGGAGTTCACCAGCAGGAATACTAACATAG
Source organism: Protopterus annectens (assembly GCF_019279795.1). Lineage (NCBI taxonomy): Eukaryota > Metazoa > Chordata > Ceratodontiformes > Protopteridae > Protopterus > Protopterus annectens. The sequence goes on along the minus strand of NC_056747.1, from coordinate 1,200,602,522 downwards.
TTTTTGACATTAGATTCTTTGCCAACTGCAACACTGATTGGGCCGTTTATTTGGCATGTTGTACCTGCCACTCATTTTATGTAGGGCAGACATCAAGACCAGTTAAACTACGTATCTCTGAGCATCTCAGTGATATCAGATGCCATAAGAATACCAATGCATTATACAAACACACTCTCATGCATCGCACTGCTAAATTCCATTTTACTATTATTGACAAAATCATTGGTGACAGAACCATTAAGAGTGGTTGGCACAATAAACTCAACCTTAAAGAAAAGAAATGGATTACGAAACTAGGAGCATTATTTAGCCCTGGGTTAAATGATTGTTTATAAATTGAATATATTATACATGCTTGTTGAACAAATGGAGTTCCAATATTCAGAATACACATATATGATTATAAATATTGAAATAGCTAATGTTAATATTGTATTATATATTCTGATTTGTTATGCATTTTGTATATATGCATATCTATATTTTTGTTCAATATTGGGTCATGTATAATTGGTGTTTCAACACTTGGAATATCAAATTGGGTACATGTTTTTTCTATATAACATATACATATAAATAGTCTATCATAATATGAATGTACTTCAGTCCTTAAAATGATTTACACATCTTTTGAATACATCTTTTTGAATGTATTTTCAGTTATACCAATAATTTTTTGCTATTTTAGGTTGTTTGATAATCAGCACATGCTTAAAATTTTGTAACCAATCAGCATGTTTCTATCTGTTTAAATACAGCATTTTTGTTTTGGCTCCTTGTTGTACACTGAAGAAGGCTAGGTTTTCAACCATTGCCGAAACCGGTTTGTTTTGGATGCCATTATGCTGTTGGGGTAGTTTTTATTAAACTACTCTTATTGACACAATCTACCTGCTGCTGGCTCATTTCTTGTTTTTGGAGTTACTCTACAAAAGGGCCTTACAGAAACAGATGCTGGATGCCAGAGCCATGGGCTCAAGCTCAATGCCAAGAAATGTATAGTTATCCCCTTTGGGAAAAAAACATGTACCCGTGGATTACCACACAGGTGGCAGTACACTAAACACCGAAAATGTGATAAGAGACTTAGAGACACAGGTGGACAGTGGTCTCACCTTCGATAACCACATCACCACAACAGTTAGGAAATCCTTCTATGTTGCACACCTCATCACTAAGGGCTTTTCATCCAGAAAAAAAGGAGGTTATTGTCCCACTGTACTCATCCCTCATTAGACCCATTATAGAATACAATGCCCCATTTGGTATGTACCTCTCAAGACATCTGCAACAACTGGAAAGGCCACAGAAATACCTCACTAAAAGAATCACAGGCCTAAAGCATATGCCCTACACTGACCACCTTAAAAAACTCCAGCTATACTCTGTCACATATCGTCTACTCAGAGGCGATCTCTGCTTAACATACAAGGCCATGTCAAACCCAGAGTTTTTGGACATGCTACACTTAAAGAAATCCCAATCCCTCAGAGCCACACACTCCAGGGATCTAAACCTTGTCATCACAATAAACAAAACATGCTGAAGGGATAGGTTCCTGACCCAGAGACTCCCCAGACTCTGGACTAGACTGCCCATACACGTCAAGCAGAGCGCCTCTTTGGCCCTCTTCAAAAGGAACCTTGATGATTGGATGGGAGAAAGGAAATTCACCCCAGGGATCACATCAGTCGCCCTGCTAGACAGGGGTCCAGGGAAGAAATAGCCAGGGAATTGTTATGGCTAGGCTTGTATAGGCCCTAGGTCCGATAACCTAGAACCAACCTATGAACCTATGAACCTATGAACATGCACAGATGCTCAACCAAAGTTAGTATGTCTGTAGCCTTCGTAATTAATGTCAGATTGTCACTTGTGTAAAAATTACAGCAGAAATATTTGCAGGGTTTATTCTCAACTATGAAAAGCAGTTCCTCATCAATAATCTTATGAGTACCTTTGTGCCTAATACTTTGCCATTGACACTTATTTTGTAAGCTTATGGCTACAGATATATCCACAATTCTGAGTTCCTAACTTGATTAGAACCATCCAGACCTATGTCCTCTGTGAAAGCAAGGTCATACATAAGGAAATTTAACTTAATGTCCCACTCGAGGCACAATACAAAATTAATTTTAATATCTGTAAAGCTCAAGAATCATGTGATGTCTTCTTTCGTGGGTTGTGTGGGATGAAATCCACGAGAAATGCACCACTGTTGCAATAACATACCTTTTTTTGCAATAAAACAGTACAATCACTTTGCAATACGTAATAGTCATGATTCACTCATTAATATGTGAGATTACACAAACTTATTTTATCAGTGGCATACACACTATTAATTACACTCAACTGTCAATCAAAACCAGAAAACATGATTGCACTCTGCCCAGAGTAGTCAGTAATATAAGGTGTACAGCACCCTGCCTTCATCCCAAGGGATGGCATTTAGGCAAAGTGTCATCCCAAAGCAAATTGCACAATCACATACTATTTAGGACACATAGACATGTCAGTCTCATTTTGCAGAATCAATAGTCATTCACTTCAGCAGTAGGTAATCTGATCTAAATTTTTGTAAGTCTACTCTTGTTTGGTTCCAGGATTACCTTACTGGACACTAACAAGTAGTTTCTTGGCAACAGACCCTATCACCCCTTTTGCCAGTAACCCTAGGTGTCCCTCAAGGCTCCATCTTAGGCCCACTTCTATTCTCAATATTTACAAATAACCTCCACTTGTCAGTCCCACAAGCTTCACTCATCCAATATGCAGATGACTCAACAGTGATATGTGCTGCTCCCTCACTTCAGGAACTTCAGAATCTAACACAAGAATCCTTCCTTGCAGTCGAATCTTGGCTCACAAAAGCTAATTTAATATTAAATCCTAAAAAACAAACTTATGATCTTCCATCCTACTAAATTTGTCTCCCCACTAACACAATTTAACATTTTCTTTCACTAAATAACACCATCATCCTACCATCTCCTCACAGCAAACTTTTAGGAGTTGAAATTGACTGCAGACTTAAATTTGACATTCACATTTCCCATACTGTGAAAAAAGTACATAAAAAAATTGGAACCTTATATAGGAATAAATATTATTTTCCTGCAAATACTGGGATTGTCATTGCCCAAACCCATTTAATCTCCACACTGCCCCACACAGCTCCTATACTCACTAACCTACTAAAATCTGAGGTACTAAAACTTGAATCCTGTTATAACAAATTAGCCAGATATGCTACAAGCTTACCAGCCAGAACCCACCATTGCTTTGCACTCAAGCAACTTAGCTGGTTAGAGCTCCCCCAACTCCTTCACTATATTCAGTTAATCATGGCCCATAAAATCCTCTTTGAACCAGAGAAAACACCAGCACTTCAAACGTTATTTCAGTCCTATACCACTAACAGAACTTTACGCTCCACTAACAAGCATCACATAAAAATCAATGCAACCAAAAATCAAGCAGGAGACCCCCTCTTCTCAAATTATATAGGAAAAATCTGAAATGTACCTCCAGATAACATAACTACCATAGCATCCCTAAGCCAATTTAAAACTACTCTAAAACCTACTAAACAAATGGCTGCGGCCTTGCTCTACCCCTAACATCTCTCTCTCTCTCTCTGTATCTGACCTTGCACTACCTCTATGTATCCTATAAGTCTTCTAACTTTATCACCTCTCACTGCCTATTCTTACTACTCCTGTCACTCCGTATATTATCATTCTTTCACTGATGAGGAAAATATTATCTCTGACTTCACTATGTGATCTATTTGAAAATATTTGTAATTATGGAATGCTCACTTGAAACTATGGCATGTTTGTTTCTATAGCATTGTAATGTTTTTGACACTAACCTGCAATTTTTTTGTGACTGCCTATCAACTGTCTTTTAATGTGTAATAACTAAGTTAGCCTAAGTTAGTATTTTTCTTATCACTTTTGTATACTCTGTATTTTACTATTTCTGTATGTTCAGTGTGGAGCTTTTCTACCCGGGCCTCCGTTGAAAAAGGATGTGTCCAGTCGGACTTTCTGGTAAACAAATGTACCATAACATAAATAAATAATAAAGTAAAAGGATATTGTATGAGTTTGCACATAAGCTTTACTATGAGTAAGCTGAGACTGTTCCATGTGCAGTCAGTACTTTCCCTTCTCTCACATGTTTGAAACGTCTGCAGCCTAGTAACAATTTCAGTCCTGCTCTACCTCTTGTACTTCGATGCCACAACAACTGGGTGTACATTCGAACCTTGCGGCACATGGCCATACTATATGACAGAATCACCTTACATACAACAAATACAGCATTTGTTAGCTCCTTCACATAACATACATTAGAAACAAAGACAGTTAATGAAAGTACAGCAGTGTTAATTTTCAAGAAAACAACAGCAACATTTGAAACATTTTAAAAGCAGTTTACTAATAAACATTTAAACGTTGTAAAACCATTTTCAACAGGCTGATTAGCTTGAGTAAAACGATAACAAATGAACTGGCATAAATGAGACTGAGCATACATGTTTGTGGCAACCCTATTTAGGTTTGTTGGGGTGGATAAATTGGTCATGCAACTAAATTATCAGTATTAGAGTTCTGAATATGAATTGTACAATAAAGTGTACTGATGTACTAATCCAATATCAACAATAAATAACAATGGGTGGTAATACAGATAAGGGAATGTCATTATGGAGTAGTCATGTCTGTTAACTCAGATAAAAAAAGATAACACAGACTTGAGGTGGTCAATGCTTATTGTAGTGTCTTGAGCTCTTTGGTGACTGCTTCCTCTCATCTATTTTACTAGTATGAGATGGACCACTGCAGACAGCCATTAGCTTTTGTGACTTTTGTGGTTTGGTCACAATTGACATTTTCATTGAAATGGAGAGCTGATAACATCAACCAATAAGAAATGTGTCATTGACACAGAAACATAAAAACATTGCACTCTATGTATATGGAATTGTTGCTTGCATTGCAATGTGAACTTACCTTAACTGCATGTTGTCATAGAAATAGTGTATCATCTTAGTGACAAACAAAGTGATAACCCGATGAAACGCCTCTAGGGTTGATGTCTGATGTAAAGGAGAAACTTGAGAGATGTCAGGCAATAGCGTTCGATTAGTCTCCAGGTCTTTGTAGAGTTGATTGCCTGCTCTAATAAAGATATAATTAAACATAGTATAATAATATTAAGTTCAAGTAAACAATGCATATTGCTTGGTATAAATTTAGTGTGATACACAGGTCTATATCAAAACAGTGAACCTTCACATATGCGAATATGGAAACATTGACACATATTAAGCGAAAACACCAAATGTCCTGAACCGCGAAATTCAAAATGTCGAATCGGCATAGTTGGCCAACTCCATGGCCCGCTACGTACTACCTACCCAAACAAAATAAGTAATCCACATACATACACTTAACATAACCCTACTTCTAACCCTAAAGTAAAGCTCCCATATAATACTATGTATGCACTTACCTTAACCCGCACCCTAACCCTAAGGTCCATAACTATTGCACAACTACGTTAAAGAGCTATATCTAAACAAAATAAATAATCCACATACATACACTTAACAAAACCCTACTTCTAACCTTAAACTAAAGCTTACATATAGTACTATGCATGCACTTACCTTAACCCACACCCTAACCCTAAAGTCCATAACTATTGCACACTTATCTTAAGGAGCTATACCGGAGAAGGGCCAACTATGACGATTCGACATTTCGAATTTCATGCTTCAGGACGTTCGGTGTTTTCCTTATTTGCTCAATTGCAATTTCACGGTTGTAATAGGTAACCGTGATACACAGTGCATCAATGCAAATAAAGTTATGCCTTATGCACAATAATTTAGAAAACTGGTCTATTAAGGCAATGAGTGGCCAGCTTACTATGTGTGAACCATTTCCAATCATCTAGGTGTTCATGCTCACAATATTTCTCATTGTGGTTCCTGTGGATGTCACATACGTGGTTTAGGAGGATAATGATTTTTCTGTTACAGCAGTTCCATCTCCCTCACTGGACCAGGCACACCAGTGTAAATGTTGCTTACTGACTAAGACCACTCACAAAGAATCGCAAGTTTTGCCTGCTGCCCTCACTGTTCAGTTTCTTTTTGATATCTGCAGGGGTGATAAGAATGCTTTCAGCAAGGCAGAGAAATTTCATGTAACCTATATGCCAGTAATGTGAATATGCCTGTCATTGTGAAACTGTAATGAAAAGCAAGTTATGATCCGACACTGTGCGGAATTCTGTTATTGCATTTATTTCAGTGACAGGACATCTTGTCACACATTACAACAGTACTAAATAGAAGCAATACCTAGAAACTAACACAGTAAATACCAATATATGTAATATCCACACTTGGCTCTATGTCACACATCAAACCAGTGCTAGAATCCAGGGTGCTGGCCACACATATATTTTCACACAGAAATATGTCTGTCAGTTGTCCAGCTGGCTATGCGTACACCTTGATCAATTAAGAACTTGACTGAACATTTCAAACCTTTCAACTCCAGTGCATTCGATTGGCCACCTCATTGTTATGTAACTGAATTATAGTAAAATCTAAAGACAATCAATAACACTATCGATAGCAAAGGTAGTGTACACCAAAGTGACACCAGTACTGCAATTATATGTATATCTAAACATCATAAAAAATCCAAAGATATTCAATAGACATCAATTTGAAAAAAAAGAGCAAATCAAACAGTGGTAAAATTATGGTCTTGATAATTACAGTACAATTCATGCATTTGGGTATCTGTGAGTAACTTCTTGAAGTAGAAATTCATAGAATTTTGGCACAAATGCCAGGAGAAACAGACAATATCATATCTAAAATTTACTTAAATGTCATGGTCATACTGCATGAAATACACTGAAAATTCAAACTTCGCTCAAGTCTGCAATAACATAATAAACTACATGCTGAAAACCCACTAGGACACAGACCTATAGAATGACAAATTCAGGACTGAACTGAAATTAATGCTTTATGCACAGACAAGAACACTGTACAAAATATTTCTACTCCATTAATTGAATATTTATGTTTTTGTTTAACATGTATAAGTACCTGCACTAACTATATGTCAGTGATCCATCCATGACTAAGAACGAGCCGTACTTGACTGTATGCCCTCGAGAACAACATCTGGTATCATTGCCGAGATAGGATAAATAATGCTTTACATTCAGACCGTATGCCCTAGAGAACAACATCTGGTATCATTGCCGAGATAGGATAAATAATGCTTTACATTCAGACTGTATGCCCTAGAGAACAACATCCGGTATCATTGCCGGGATAGGATAAATAATGCTTTACATTCAGACTGTATGCCCTAGAGAACAACATCTGGTATCATTGCCGAGATAGGATAAATAATGCTTTACATTCAGACTGTATGCCCTAGAGAACAACATCTGGTATCATTGCCGAGATAGGATAAATAATGCTTTACATTCAGACTGTATGCCCTAGAGAACAACATCTGGTATCATTGCCGGGATAGGATAAATAATGCTTTACATTCAGACTGTATGCCCTAGAGAACAACATCTGGTATCATTGCCGAGATAGGATAAATAATGCTTTACATTCAGACTGTATGCCCTAGAGAACAACATCTGGTATCATTGCCGAGATAGGATAAATAATGCTTTACATTCAGACTGTATGCCCTCGAGAACAACATCTGGTATCATTGCCGAGATAGGATAAATAATGCTTTACATTCAGACTGTATGCCCTAGAGAACAACATCTGGTATCATTGCCGGGATAGGATAAATAATGCTTTACATTCAGACTGTATGCCCTAGAGAACAACATCTGGTATCATTGCCGGGATAGGATAAATAATGCTTTACATTCAGACTGTATGCCCTAGAGAACAACATCTGGTATCATTGCCGGGATAGGATAAATAACGCTTTACATTCATAAGCAGATTTTGTTGCTTGCCATGCTGCACATGGCACACCGAGGGGATCAGCTGACAGTTTTGCATCAGGTGACATGTGCTCTGTGGTATCACCAACATATTCCTGGTTTTAAACATGTTCAGCACCTGCACAACACTTCCACCAGTGAAATACACAGCACATGCAATCAACAGATTACCAGCACCCATGGAACAAGCCATCAGCTGTGTGTAAATAAAATGGTGGTGTGCATTCACACAAAGCTGCATGATTATAGCCAATGAACCAAGAAGCTATATCGTATATGCAGATGTTGTATGAAGTTAGACACATTACACATGTGTACAGCACAGCAACACATGCACTCTGAAAAAAAAAATAAAAGTTTTTTGCCTCTCCGGAGGCTGATCCTTCCTCATAGGTTCATAGGTTCATAGGTTCATACTAGGCTATCTGCCCTAGGGCATTTATAAGCCTAGCCAGAGTGTGTTTGGCTTTCGCCACCCATTTTAAATTAATTTTGCTATGCCTTTTTTTGAGGTTAGTATACTGTGCCTCTGTCTAACAGTGACACAGAAGTGATAGCCGGGGTAAACCTACGATCTCCCATCCACTCATCAAGATTCCTCTTGAAGAGAGTCAATGTGGGACTCTGCCTAACCTGGACTGGGATTTTATTCCAGAGTGAAGGGAGCCTCTGGGTTATGAATCTGTCCCTCCAGCATGTCCTATTTATTTCAGTGCTGAGGTTCAAGTCTCGAGCGCATAGCTCGATGGGATTTGGATTTTCTGAGGTGCAGCATGTCCATTAATTCTGGGTTGGACATGGTTTTATACGTCAGGCACAGATCGCCTCTGAGCAGGCGGTATGCCACTGAGTAGAGCTGGAGTCTCTTTAACCGGGCAGCATATGGCATCTGTTTGAGCCCTTTGATCCTCTTAGTGAGGTACTTTTGGGGTCTTTCCAGTTGCTGCAGGTGTCTGGTAAGGTACATCCCAAAAGGGGCATTGTACTCAATTATGGGCCTGATGAGGGATGAGTAAAGAGGTACAATGACCTCCCCTGATCTAGATGTGAATCCCTTCATGATTAGGTGGGCTATATAAAATGTTTTTCTAACCACTTTGGCCACGTGGTTGTCAAATGAGAGATTGCTATCAACTTGGGTCCCCAGGTCCCTAATGACTTCTTCTGTACTTAATGGATTACCACCTATGTGGTAATTTGTGGGCACTTTGTTTTTGCCAAAGGGGATGACTATACACTTTTTGGTGTTTAGCTTGAGGCCATGGCTCTGGCACCAGTTGTCTGTTTCTATGAGGCCCTTTTGGGGGATGCTTGTGTCGGCTGGAGAGTTGATTATGGCACCCAGTTTGCAGTCATCTGCGAACTTGGTCAGCCACAGTCCTTCCGTGTTGGCCTGTACCGCCGAGAAATATATACCGAACAAGAGAGGTCCCAGGACTGAGCCTTGTGGGACGCCACTTGTAACTGGTTTGGAGTCTGACATGGCTCCAGCAATTCTAACCATGTGGGTTCTGTCCTTGAGCCAGTTTGCAACCCATCTAGTGACATAGGGGTTTATATTTAAGCTGGTGAGCTTATCTATAATGCCCGAGTGGGGTATTGTATCGAAGGCTTTTGCGAGGTCCAGGTAGGCTGTGTGGACCACCTTCCCCTTGTCAATGGCCTTGGTGACTGTTTCAAAGAAATCGACCAGGTTTAAGAGGCAGGATCTGCCCTTAACAAAGCCAAACTGGGTAGGATCCAGTGTCTGTAGGTCCCCAATATCTTTATTTATGAGGTCCATGATGATCCTTTCCATAGCTTTGCAGACCAAGTTAGTCAGGCTTATGGGGCAATAGTTTCCAGGATCCGTTGAGGCACCACCTTTGTGGAGAGGGACCACTGTTGCTGTACGCCACTCTTTGGGTACATATCCTGTAGTAAGGCTAAGACTGAACAGTAGTTTTATGTTTGGGTTTAGCTCTTCTTGGAGTTCATGTAGGACGCAGCCCGGAACACCATCTGGTCCCACTGATGCTGTGTTTTTTGCTTTGGAGAGGGCGGCTCTTACCTGAGCATCTGAGATGTCAGGGGGGGCAGCACTCTGCTGGGATAGATATTTGCCCTTTTGGTGGGGAGGGGGGGGGAGTTTGAGCTGAACCTGTCAGCTAGGATGTTGGCAATGTCTGTGGGTTCGCTGTATTTTTTGTCATTTTGGACTAATTCTGAGCATATCTGGGAATTCCCACCCAGGTTCCTAACATAACTAAAGAAAGCCTTGTGATTATCCTTAGTGTCCTGTGCAATTTTTCTCCCGAAGCTGGCCTTAGACGATTTTATGAGTGCCCATAGTTTTTTGCTCATACTGATCAGAGATGCCTTCCCTTTTTGGGATTTTGCTCTATCAAGTAGTAGCTTCCTCCTTCTATTGTATAGTTTGTTTATGGCTGGGGTCCACCAGACAGGACATCTGCCTTTGGAGGATTGGGTCTTGGTTTTATTTGGGATTGCATGATCCATGCATTCCTGAAGGTGTTCATAGAATGCGTTTATAAAGGATTCTGCGGTCTGGGCCGTATTTTCCACAGGCCCGGGGGCTTTGAAGGATTTTGCCTCGGTTTTGAGGCGTGTGAAATTTGCTTTAGAGAAGTTTTTCGATGTGGTTTTCTGGGCAGGGGGTGGGGTCGGGATGTGAATATCCAGTGAGATTAGTTTATGGTCTGATCTTACCAGTGAGGGATACACTTCTGGTCTGCAGCATAGTGTCCCCATGTTGGTGATGATCAGGTCCAGTATGTTTTCCCCTCTTGTGGGAGTGGTAACAAGTTGTTCCATAGCATTTGAGTTTATAAATTCTAGGAACCTTTGGGCTAGGGTGTTGGAGCTAGAGTAATGCTCCCAGTCTATGTTTGGGTAGTTGAAGTCGCCCAATATAATGGTGTTTGGAGAGACCTTCATATTTTCCAGTATTCTCAGGAAGGCCAAGTGGGGTTCCTGTGTTTGGGAGGGTGGTCTGTAGCAGGCTATAAACTGGAAGGCAGTTTTACCCACAGTTAGTTGCACATGGATAGTCTCTGATGCTTCGTGCTGTGCCACCAACCTGGAGGTGTGGGTATCTTTGACGAATATTGATACTCCCCCTCCTTTTGTGGTTCGGTCCAAGTTTTGGGGTCGAGTTTTGGGGCAGTTCGGAGAACCTGAAAAGCAGTACATAAGGTGATAAAATTGTCTTTGATGATTAACATTCAATATCAAGTCCTGTGTCAGAAAGTTCCTATACTGCACAACATCTATGACTGAGGCTACGTCTGAGGACAGAAGGCTAAAAAATGAAAAATACACTGCCAGAATGAAGAAAAGATAATTAACTAACAAATTCCATCATACGTATAACATTCAGTATAAAGTCCTGTGCTAGAATGTTCCTGTCATGCACAACGTCTGTAACAGCTGATGATTCTGTGTGACATAGACACTGTATACACTGTGAGAATAAAAATTAATGAAATAATGCATTCCATAGTATGTACAACCATAAACCTTGTAATTCTTTTACAGTGAATACATGGTACACTGCAAGTATGAAAACACAATGGCAGCATAACAATTTTATTATTATGTGTAATAAGTAACAGAGAAAGAAGTATATAATCAAAGACAACAACTTAAGGCCACACAGATGCTCAGAGTATCAATAAATGCTGCTGTACCCAGACAAATCAGCTTGTTTCCTGATGACATCCCCAAGCAATCTCAATTCAGATTCATCTGCTGTCCAGACTGGGCCATCATCTTCTGCAGTGTGTCTATCTTCATCTGCATACTGCTGTGGTCCATATATACCTCTGACACCCACTGCTTGGAAACATAAGTGTGAGTGGCAGCAAACACAATGTGACCTTTATGATGATGGACTTGAACAAAATGATGTGCAGTAGATGTAGCGGTCTGTGTTGATACGTTTGACCTTTATGATGATGGACTTGAACAAAACGATGTGCAGTAGATGTAGCGATCTGTGTTGATACGTTTGACCTTTATGATGATGGACTTGAACAAAATGATGTGCAGTAGATGTAGCGGTCTGTGTTGATACGTTTGACCTTTATGATGATGGACTTGAACAAAATGATGTGCAGTAGATGAAGCGGTCTGTGTTGATACGTTTGACCTTTATGATGATGGACTTTAACAAAATGATGTGCAGTAGATGTAGCGGTCTGTGTTGATACGTTTGACCTTTATGATGATGGACTTGAACAAAATGATGTGCAGTAGATGTAGCGGTCTGTGTTGATACGTTTGACCTTTATGATGATGGACTTGAACAAAACGATGTGCAGTAGATGTAGCGGTCTGTGTTGATACGTTTGACCTTTATGATGATGGACTTGAACAAAATGATGTGCAGTAGATGTAGCGGTCTGTGTTGATACGTTTGACCTTTATGATGATGGACTTGAACAAAATGATGTGCAGTAGATGTAGCGGTCTGTGTTGATACGTTTGACCTTTATGATGATGGACTTGAAGAAAATGATGTGCAGTAGATGTAGCGGTCTGTGTTGATACGTTTCTTTGAATCATTCTGCTGATGTACATCTTGTCAGCCTGGACTGATACTGTTTTCTAAACCTTTATGTGACATTCAAACAAAAACAAAAAGACAAAAAGGAGGCTACATCAATTTTAATGCAAGGATTATGCAAAATACACAAGACTGCCCACATTAGCTGTAATATATGTGCAGGGTTACCACTGTAATATGTGACATCGTGTACATACTAACTGAAAGCATTTGTTAAACATGGAGAACAAAGCATTAAAACAAAGAACCAGAGATAAAAAGGTTCTGAATTTTTTTATTTAACATATAATATTTTTTTATTTAACATATAATAGTAGGAAAATTTACCAGCAAAGCAGTCTGTACAGATGAATTACTCCAATCACATGTCTGTACTGTGTATGGCAGACCACTGATCAAACACATCCCATTGTGTGATGACTTGACAGCATGTGTCACTTGCTTCACTGTGCATGACATCCCTAGATGAGCTGACTTCACCATCAGTGCAATCTGATGGGTTCAATGGCATATCTGACCAGAAGCTGACAGGAGTAGGCCAACATCACTCAGCAACTGAAAGTAAGCAAACATGAATTTGTATCATGACCTGTGTTAGACAACTGTAATGGAAGGTTGCATCACACTGCATACAGAGATAATGTGAAGCAAAATGATTATAAATTATTTTAAATAATGTACTGTAATTTTGCTCCTAAACAGGGATAAATGGATAATGTTCACAAGTTCTTTCAAACATACTACAGGGACACCTATTTGGTGAAAAACCAACATTGTGAGCATCAAACATCTTTTCACTAACAGAAGTCAGATACATGATCAACCATACATACTTCTAGATTACAGCGTTTTGCAATTGCACCATTATTCCTGTCAAAGAGGGCAGACTTGTATGTAAAAACTGAGGGCATGGCATCCACTTGAAGAAATTGTCATCCAGGCTTGTATCCAGTTCATTCAATCAGGCTATAATATCAAGCTGATCTGGTGAAAAATGTTCACTGCACAGCATACTATGCTGGTTAGGCTCCCAACCAGCATGTTTCACTGCTGCAACCCATCGCTTACAATGCAAAGGATTGTTTGGGAAATAACAAAAGCTGCCCTTGTAATGCTGGCCATTGGTGCAACTGGCCACTGAGCAATGTTTTATCTTTGTGACCTGAACAAGAGAAGTATAAAGTCGTGATTACTTGAAATTATTTCAGACAAGGTTGTGTGTAGGTAACAGTGGAAAAATCCATAAAAGGGATTAAATTGCAGTGAACTGACATCAGTAAGTACAGCAATACATTTATACAGTAGTGCTTACATTTTATGAAAAGTTGTTATCATAGAACTATCTCCATTTTTGTCATGAGTTCCTTGTACCTCATATATCAGGTTATGTTTGGGGCATCGAATGATGTCCAAAATTCTAAAGATAAATTCTAAAGGTCACCCTGATTTACTTTCAGTTGAAGTGGCACTCATGCAATCATGTAATTGCTTATCCCGCTGAATATTGACTCTCCACACCCACTGTTGCAGTCTCTGCTCAATAGCCCATGGGTGTGTGGAAATAAGACCTCTCAACTGTCTAGATTTTTGAAGAACATCCAGATTATTGCCTCATATTTTTGGCCTGTTCTCATAAAATTGTAGTTTTCTGGCAAATCACTGGCAAATCATTCAGGACTGAAGTCAGAAAATAATAGTAGACATTTGAGTTTCGGACATCATATCCTTCAGAAAATTCATGCTAATGGAAAACCTGTTAGTCTATCGACTTTCTAAGTTTGTAAGAGCAATATTTAAAAATAGTTAAAAAGTCTCCCATTTTGGGGCCTTTGGTCTAAGAGTTTGAGAGATATGGGAAGTATCACAGCCTAGATAACCCAGACACACACACACACACACACACACAAATGCACGCATACTACATGCACACACACACACACACACACACACACACACACACACACACACACACACACACACACACACACACACACACACCCCAAAACATCCCCGCACCACCCTGTCATAATGATAGACACACTCATCCTTCTGCCCCCTCCCCCACACACCTGGCTAGCTTAGTCCATACTAGCCCCTAATGCTTCCACCCATAAAAACACATACACAGACACATACTTGCACAGGCTGCCTCTCACATACATTGTAGCACAAATGTCCAATCCCTACCTCACCACTAAACTCTCCAGTTGCTACATCTACTGTGAGGTATTAACACAGCCAATTTGGCTGTCTTGAGTAACCCAAGGGTCTATGACCAAATGCTGAGATACTTTTGTGGCAGAGATTTGCGGGGTAGATTACATGGCTTGTCATGATATACCTCTCCATTGGACTGACTCATTCCCATCTGTCATAGCCATGGTGGCCACCCGCAACACAGCACTGTGTGTCTCCATGCAAAAGGATCCATGGTAGTTGTTGTTGTGTCTTTCGGCTTTTCCCAGTTAGGGGTCACGACAGCAGAACTCCGGTCCGCTAATGATTGGCAGTAGGTTTTTACGTGCCAATTTGCCGGCCCTGACGCACAACCTTCAATGAAGGTACGCCCATTCACGCATGTCTCCACAAAGAAGACGCTCTAGCTGAGAATCAAACAGGACAACAGCTTACTGTGAGGCGACAATGCTACCGCAGCACCACCACCGCAGTAAAAGGATCCATGGTAGTGCTGTCTTTAAATTCATAATTGTTTTCCAAGGTAATCCATTGTGAATCTGACCCTATCATGACATTGAATATGTCAAGTGGGGACACTTGCAATGTCTTGTTAACTTTTTAAAAGTTGTACATGTACAAAGATCCACCTCTAGATCCACCTATCAATATATATATATATATATATATATATATATATATATATATATATATATATACATATTTGTGTCTATATGAGCACGTGTATGTGTATACATCTCTACACAGATATATGTACATGTGGGTTCTGTTGCTTATCAGTTTGGTCAACACCTGTTTAATAAACCACATTTGGTCAACTATACAGATTGTTGACAGGTGTGCGAGAGCGACAATCCCTGGGTAGGGGAACATTCCCTTTCCCCAGGAATTGCTCAATCTCAGAATTAGTATATATAATTAGCAGGGGGTGTGGAGAGATGTTGTTTATGTTTTTTTTTTTTAAGTAATATTTCCATGTGCTGAGAAGCAACCTTGGTGCATACATATTAAGAAATTGATATTTCCATCTTTGATATACAGCGTTTTACATTCAGGATGTCAACAATCATATTATTTAACCAACTGAAGGTAAATCGTACATCATCTATATCTATACATATATGTATAGAGAGAGAGAGAAAGAGAGACAAAGGTATCTATCTGTATCTATAGATACAGAAACAGATATATATATATAGACATATATATATATATATATATATATATATATATAGACATACACACACATATAGATAGATAGCTAAATATATGAATAGAGATAGAGATAGATAGCTAGATGTATTCACACTCATACACCCATACATGCAGCACCAGTCTTCAGTAAAATGGAACCATAGCTGGAATAGTTTCCCTTTTCACCCATGGTGCCAAACACATCAGGGTCTATTCATTACTTTTTCTCTTCCTTTTACTCACAGTTTGTCTCACTGTTTCATGTTTTGATGCAGTTATTAATGCATTCAACATCTAAGCAGGACCGTTCTGTGATAACTGGCAAGGAAAAGTGAAAGGGTCTCCAAAGACATGTGGTGTCTGAATGCTCAGAATTGCATTTTAGAGTTTGTTTACAAAACCTTTGATTCAAAGATTGAACAAAACCATAATCAAAAAAGAAATGTATTCTTTCTCATCATCTTTTTTTTTCTGCATCTTTTTATCGCATCCTGACTGACCAAAAATGCATTGTAATACCTAGAGCAGAAAAAAACTGCGGGTAATAAATGCTTTGATGTGCATCTAAGAACTTTTTTCCAAACTTTGGGTCAAAAGATGGCATGAAGAAAAACATGATTATGAAAAGAGAAATTTAATTATAATGTTATATTAAGGAAGACATAAGTCGTATCAAAGTTTTGATGGTTAGAATAGACCAAACGATGGTTCAGAATTAATTGGGAACACAAATGGTTCTGAGGATGCATGTATCATACATGGGAATAGGTAGTCAATTCTTGTGTATCCCCCTCTGGTGTTAAACTGAGATTAATATTAGGTCACAAATGCCCACAGTCATGTTTCAAGCTACTGCTGGCATTTTATGTAGAGCATGCCTCATGACCTCCTACCCCCAAAAGACAGCCACGTTCTGGGTACATTTCTGATGTGAGCCTGGGACAGAACTTAAAATCAAAAAATGGAACATAACACATATGCTGTCAGACATATGTAAATAACATGCTTAGTAACTCTTCCACAAAAAA
This sequence comes from Protopterus annectens, assembly GCF_019279795.1. Classification (NCBI taxonomy): domain Eukaryota; kingdom Metazoa; phylum Chordata; order Ceratodontiformes; family Protopteridae; genus Protopterus; species Protopterus annectens. The sequence continues at coordinate 1,200,585,506 of NC_056747.1, read as the reverse complement.
TATCCACCCTTATATACTTCAGATGTTGGATTGTGAGGAAAATTTAAAAAATAATTACACCAGTGTCTATAATTGTTACTTGCAGGAAATTAATGACATGACCCCCCCCCCCCCACACACACACACACACACACACACAAAGTACAGCAGCACTCTGTGAACAACAAGGAGCAAACTAGGATTTAGAATAGGTTGTGTTCAGGGCAGAGAAGATTAAGCCATAACTCTCAACTGTACACAGTTCTGTGGAATGTCCAGATTTTAATGCATAATTTTGGTCTGTTCCATATACAACTAGTGGTTTTCAGGCAAATCACTGAGGACTAAAGTCAGCAAATATGACATACCTTTGAGACTTCATATTCTTCATAAAATGCAAACTAATGTAAAACCTGTTACTATAGCAACTTTATAAGGGTATAAGAGCAATATTTAAAATGTCTCCATAATTTTAAGACTTTCTGCGTCCATTATTTTAAGTTTTGTCCAGCTTTCTTGCACTTAGAGGCTGAGAGGTATGTTATAAGCCCATGTCAAAATGGCCTAATACTACCTTGTTGTGTGTGAGCCACCAGCCTCCGGTACTGCTGGTTTAGGTATTATGTGATGAATTTATCTCTTAAAAGTGTTAAACTGAGGAAGTGAGAACAGAAATGGTAAATGTGATCAAGGAATCTCCCTCCAATCAGTTATAAGCACTTCAAGGAACAATGCAGGCATTTGATTGTATAAAAGCTGAGTACTGTGTACTGCATTTGGTTTGAATATTTATTTTTTGTTGTTGTCTTCTATGTGTTGTTTGGCAATAAAGCACATTTTGTTCAATCAGATAAGCCCACTGCACACAAGCCGTCCTCTTTTTAGGGGTGACCTGAAAGCAAACTTTGCTCAAGTGACTTGGTCAGTCACACAGTAGGCAAATGGAGATGAAAAGAATGAAACAGCCAGTAATGTTACTTTGCATACAATTTGGTGTACAGTGTATGCATTTTAAGATATGCTATATTATAAACATTTGGTTGATCACTGCCAACATTGCAGTAAAAACAGTACAGTATGATCACTTATATCACATGCCATTCCTCTGAACAGAAGAGTCTGCACAAATTACACACACAACAATTTGTTTACAATGCTTCAGAGTTTTGTTGATTATATAAAATGCTATAAATAATATAAAAGTACCAGCCACAATGTTATTTTGTGGACAGGAAAGTTGTGATGAGACAAATACCATTCAGTTAGTCTCATCACAACTTTCCTCTTCACAACAAATGCAAAGACTGAAATGTTGAATTATTATCTGGTTAATCACTGCCAACAATAATTTGTATACAGAATTTGTAGCACACAACCTAATCACAGAAAACTATAAATTGCTGAAACCACGCTTTCTCCTCAAAGATGTACACTCTGTAATGCCGAACTAAGAAACCAGCATGAGGAGAAAATGTGAATTAAACGAAGATACAATCTTCCTGGACCCCAAAAAGGCCATCACTGGATGCAAATGATCACACTGAGGGAAGGAAACAACAGAGTTGGAAGACTGGTTAGAGTTTTTTTTTTTTTTTTAAGTAAGTTCATAGGTTGTTACTATGCAAATAACTACTAGGGTCCTTACAATCCTAGGCACTCACCCTAAACCATTTGGGTCCCTGAGCATCATGTTTATATGGGACTGTATTATTAGGGAGGTAACTAAGGATTTGTAGAGGGTGTCCTAGGATTAAACTTTTCTAATTGATTTTTGAACATCTTTTTTTGAATTTCAGATTAGTAGGAGAGCTTTGTTGCAACACCCAATCAATGGATATCATCACAAAATGACTGTTAGTAAGGAAAAGTGATACACTTAACATGCTCTTTAATGTTCAAAGCTCACAAACAAATAGTTCCCCAATAAATTGAGAAGACAAATTCTTGCAAGAATGTATAAATCATATCTTGGAATAGTGTCCGCTTATCCCTCCAAAAGGGATGGTTACCTTCTGCATGCCCATATGATGTTAGATTAGGAAGAAAGTAAAAGCATAAATGGCTAGATACATGTATTATACTGAGAGGCAAAACCAAATCATGTGAATAAAACTCACAGGGAGACAGGGAGTGCATGCAGATGGCATACAGAAAGCATCAGAGCCACAAACTCAACCAGCAAATCAAGGAATGTTAGATGGAAACATACTTCAATGTGATACTCTGCCAACAATCAGTTGCTATCTCAAACATTCTGCCCAGACCACCACAGACAGCTATATATTGATGTTTCACTGCTGGTTTAGGTATTATGTGATGCATTTATCTCTTAATCCTGAATTAGAACTGGCAGCCAGAGAATTGTTAGCAACAAAATAATTAAGTAACAGGTGTGAGAACAAGTGGAAATGTTTCCATTCACATGGATGAGGTAGTAAATGTAATTTTTTTTCTAAATGGCTGAGTTTCCTGGTATTAGTGATTTATCCTAAATGTTTTTTACATATAGATTAATAATCTTTTTAATTAGCAATGCCAAAAAATAGCCGCTGCATATGTCTTACCTTCACTGTTATATACTGTCCTAATGCTATACCAAGATAATTAAATTCACCATTAACCAATCTGTTAAATCACACTATGGTTCACAGGTAGGTACTAGGCTATCTGCCCTAGGGCCTAAACAAACCTAGCCATAACGATTCCCTGGCTATTGCTTTCCATAAATATTTACTTTCCTAGCCTAGCCTCATAGCAGTTAGGCTGGCTAGAACTTCCACACTAGTTCTCTCTCACTCAGATGACAACTGTTCATAATACAGATTTCAAAACTGTCCTGTAGTCCAAGCCTTAGTGGAATCTTACACCCCTGCATGAGCACTCCAATCCACAGACAAGTCCCAATTAACCATAACTAAAACCCATAACTCTGCTGGTCTGTTCTTCCCTCCTGCAAAATCCCAGCTCATATTCATTACCTTCTATAACTACCTCAACTTCCCTACAGCTTGTTTTTTCTATATATGACTTAAAAATATGAACACTGCTCACCTTTTCTCACATACTCTCTGCTTTCTGCTCTTATCACCTCCTCTCTATTTTCTATTCACACCTCTCACACCTCCTCTGTCTTATTTCTCCTACTCATAATTGCAAAATTGTAATTTGGTACATAAAAACTCACTGTTTATTCCAATTTGTCTTGTATTAATATGTAAAGACTGTATTTTACTGATTGCATATTTTCTCCAGTATACCTGCCTTTCAGTTATTGTACATTCATATTGTGAGCTTAAGATTTACATTTTCTCTATTGTATAAAATTGTCTATTTTGTTACTGGAGCTTTTCTGCACAGGCCACAGCAGAAAAGGGGCTACTATAGCCCAGTTGTATTACCCCAGTTAACAAAAGCAATAAATAAATGAGAAATTTAAATTTAAACCCACTGAAGGACTTGAATTCATTGATTCTACACAACAGTAAGTGACCTAACTGCACACTTACCAAAACATACAACGACAGCTTTACTAATTACTATTTGCATGACGGCTGTGCCCTTGTCATAGTTTTTGTTAATTCAAGTTGTTGACACTTAAAGGGTCTTGGAATTAAAAGTTACTGCTAAATGCATTGGACAGTGGGGTAAAAGTTCACTTACATTAATTTTTCAACAACAGAGGCACAGGTAATTTGGATTCAACAATAATCAGCTGAAGATGGAGTACCTGAACAAATACCAACTATCAAGGCATTATATTGCTTCTGATGTTTAGAGGCCTTGAAGAGGCACTGCGCAAAGCTTATTCTGCAGTGCTTGTAAGGAAAACATAAAATGAAATCTTCTATACATTGTAGCACATCTGCATAATAACCTACTTGATTAACACAAGCTGCAGCATATCATATCCACCAAAACACTGTTAGACGGTAGTGGTGCAGTATACTGAAACCTGCAACTTTTCCAAAGTTTTTGTAAAATATTTCCACAATGCTTTTTGACAACATTTTCTGCAGATTTCTAGTGGCCTTGTTATATAGCATTCCTGCATACATCAGTGGAAAACAGTGAAACAGACATTTTCTATCTGTCTGTCTATCAATCATATATATAAGGCTGGAAAAATATTCAACCACACTACAAGGATCAGAGGGTCTAAAGCCAGATTATTCTGGGTTTGGGAAATATACAGTCTGACCCATAGGTCCAAATAGGCCACTAAAACCCTAACACCAGAGTCCATGGCTGAGTCCATGGCTGAGTCCATGGCTAAAGACACAGAGTTGTAAAACTACATCATGTTTATAACTGTAGACATATCCTTTATGAAGCTGTGTTGTGAGATGTCCATTAAAGGCCCATCTATGTTGTTTTCCATGATTGTTCCTAAAATGCATCTTTCAAAGCACTTCCTGATAATATAACTATGTGATTCTCACCAGTAAAGTATATAAAGGGTATCATAGTATGCAGATGTCTGTTTTAAAGCATTCTATTAATATGAAATTCTTTTTTTACAGGATTAATGATTGGTGTATCACTTATGCATGTGTAGTACCTACTGTTTTAAAGGGAACATTAACAGAATTGCTGACACATAAGCAAAGTGTGTATATAAAGAGGGAGGTGGATAATCCTAGGCAGAGTGCAAAACCAATGGGATCCAGAAGAGTCTGTAGAGTGAAAAGAATATCAGAGTTCCAAGGTACCAATTTGGGGAAAAAAGTTATTTTCTCGAAGGAGTGCATACCAGTAAAAGACAAGGTGTTTTGACTGTAAGTAGACCAGAACCAGTAACTTATGTGAGACATTATTTTATTCAGTATTGGAGTCATTAAAGGTGTGATGATGTGAGGTATTGTCAGCTATGCCAGGATAAGTAGGGCAGTGGATGTGTAATATATGCCAGCATAGCTAACTGAAGTTTTATAAAGAATTATATGTCATTTGTATATCAAAATGATTTGTACAGGTGCTTGTGTTGAACATGTATTTGTAAAGCTGCTTGTGTTAAAAATGTATTAACAGTGGGTCCTGCTGGACAGAAAAGAAATACACCTGTATTTCAGATTGTATTGTAACTGTTGAAATGAATATATTATAACAGAAGATACTGGAAGAGAAAAGGTTAATCTCAGTCCAGCTAACTCTGAAAAATAGTCTGAAATTAAATTACCTCATGTAGGCCATAAAGATTGTATCATACAGTTCTGATTGTAGCCAGAGACAAAAATGTCAGTGAAAACCAGGATTAGGAATCCTACTGCACTGTCCTTAGGGGTGAACAAATTGCTACCCTGAAAGGGTGAAAGTTTTGAAACGGTTTTATAGCTTTCAGATGCTATAATACATCTCAGCAAAGCTCTGTGTGTATGGTAACACATTTGTGCTAAATTCTCGTTCAGTTTCTAGTAAAGGGGGTTAGTGTGGGAGCCAGAAGTCAGATGACCAGATGTATGTGATGTCATTCTGTAATCCATCACTGAAATGATTTTGTAATACTAGATGAGACAAAAGTCTCAGTGCAGTCTGTTTTTGAAACCTGACTAAGAAGGAAGACCACTCATCCACTTCACCTTGCCTTGCTCTAGTAAGTGAACTAGGGAACAATAATTCTTTAGATCAGTTGGGAAAAATATAGTGAGATTAGTTAAGTATTGCTTTTTTGTATCTGTGTAAACCTTTGAATCTGTGTTATTTTTAATATTTCCTGTGAGGGAAACTCTGGGGTTTATTCTAAAAAGATATTTAGTATTTTCATGTTCTTTTATTTTTTATTATTAAATATATTTAAACTTTTCATTGTTGCTGGTCTTTTAGAGAATATTTTAACCTTTGAGAGTACTTTATTTTATGACACTGTGGCCACTCCATCAGCATGAGGGGGGTATGCTGACTCTTCATCAGGGTCATTGAGGTAATGGGGAAGGGAAGAACTTTACCTCAGAAGTAATAAAGGACAGTAAATTTCTTCCACAATTTACAGAGGGTGATAACTCTGATAGATTTATTCATATATTTAAAAGATTATATAAACAGTATAATTTTGATGAAGGGCTCTGGGTACAGTTCCTGACCCCTTACTTCATGGTAAAGCTGTAACTGCTGTTTCTAAATTGTCTGATACTGATTGTTTAAACTGTGATAAATTAAAACAATGTTTATTAGAATACTTTAAGTTAACACCCGAAGCTTGCAGAAAAAAAGTTTTGTGAGCATAGACACAAGGCAGATGAAAGTCTATGTGATTATATTGCTGAGATAAGCACTTAATTTCATAGATGGGTGAGTGGGTTAGGTCACCACTTTTGAAAGGCTTGCACACTTTTTGGTGAAAGGAAAAAGCCCTTAGAACATTGCCTGAGGATATGAGAATCTAGTTGGCAGACCAGTAGTGTAACTCTGCAGATGAGCTGAGGAAAATGGGGATATCGTTTTAGCAAGCAGGGCATCACTGCACAAGAAGCGGATACCCAGTGCTGCACATGGATATAAGGGAGCCCATAGAGGGCAGCCTAAACCACCACAACAGAGTCCACTAGTTCAGGTACATGGCAAGAATCAAGGGTTAGATGTTTTAGATGTAGCCAGTATGGCCATGTAACATACAGATGTCCACAGAGGCAAGGTGGGGAACAAAAGATGAGGGAGACAGCAAGTGGAAATAACAGTATCCCAGTGGTAAGTTCTCTGGATACAACAGGGGTACCAGACTATCACTGAAGTTTATATCTTATATTAGTTGGATGGAAAACAGGGCACTGCTAACAGAGACACAGCCTCTGACATAACCATTATGAATCCTGCAGTGGTTAAAGAGGATCAGTATTTACTTGGGCAGTTCACTCCAGCCAGAGCTTTAAGAGGGACCCCATTATAAATGCCTTTTGCCATGGTTCACCTTGGGAGAGTGGAAAAGGAAGCAAGCAAGTAGGTGTGTTTGAGAATATCCCTGCAGATGTTCTGACAGGGAATGATTTTGATAATGCAGTACCTTGTATGCATGCAGTTACATGCAGTCAGGCTTGGAGACATGCATGTGGGGCTGGTAACCTGGAGGAGACCCAGACAGACCCCACACCTGAAGCCAGTGCTGGTGAGTTGGCTATTTCAAGAAGGGAGCTACCCTGTGACAGTGAACCTGAAGGTGAGCCACAGCTGCTGGTAGGTATTGATATTCCCTTAGACAGAGTGACTGCAAGGGCAGAGGTGAGTGCTAGTACCCAGGCTGACAGTGAAGCACTGCTGTCAGAAGATACAAGACTTCCTGTAGAAGGGGAGCTGGGAAGGGTCACAAAGATACAGTTGAGACAGACTCAGCTCCTGGACCCTACACTAAGAGGCTTGAGGGAGATAGCTAGGGAAGCACCTAATTGTTAAGGAAAGTGTGAGTCTGTATATTGGAACAAATGATTACTGTATAGGGAGTGGACCCCAGAGGCAGGGCTAGAGGTTGAGGTAATACAGCAGTTGGTAGTGCCTAGAGGCTACCATCTGGCACTTCTAGGCATAGCCCATGACTTTCCTTTTGCAGGTCACATTGTGCATAAGGCATACCAAGAGATGTATTATGCAGAACTTGTATTGGCCTGGGATTGCAAGGGATGTAACAGGGAACTGCAAGACCTGTGAGTAGTGCCAAATATTAGGCAAGGCAGGAGACAAGGTCAAAGCTCCCTTGATGCCTTTGCCTGTGATTCAGGAGCCATTTCAGGGGGTAGCTATGGATATTGTGGGGCCTCTGAGTAGTCCAAGTTCCACAGAGAAGACATATATCCTGGTGGTAGTAGATTATGCTACTAGATACCCTGAGGTGGTGGCTCTGTCCTCCATCAAGTCAGAGAAGATGACAAATGCTTTGTTAAGTTTACTGAGAGAAATACTGACTGACAGAGTTGACAGTTTCATGTCAGACCTGCTGGCTTGTCTGTGGGAGCACTGTGGGGTGAAGCACCTAAAGACCACCCCCTACCACCACCAGACTAATGGTCTTGTGGAAAGGTTAAAGTCTATACTAAAGACCATGCTACAGGCATTTGTAGACCACATTAAGAGAGAGTGGGACACATTTTTGCCCCATTTGCTGTTTGCATACAGAGAGGTATCCCTGAATCCAGAGGTTTTTCACTCTTTGAGTTGTTGTATGGGCATAGGGTGAGGGGACCTTTAGATATGATTCGTGATGAGTGGGAGGGTGAGTGTGAATCTCACAAGGAGTCCATTGTGGCATATGTCCTAAACCTTAGGACAAGGCTTAGGGAGCTCATGGGCTTGGCCTAGGAAAACCTGGCAGGAGCCCAGGAGAAGAAAAAGATCAAGAATGAGAGGAATGCTCAAACCTGAGAGTATAATGTGGGACAGTAGGTTATGGTGCTCATTCCTGTCAGACACAATAAGCTGGAGGCAGCTTGAATGAGACCCTTTGAAGTGGTAAGGAAGGTCAGTGATGTTAACTACATCATAATCCTGCTAGGCAAGAGGCATGGGCACAAATTGGACCATGTTAACAGGATGAAGCCTTACCATGATAGGTAGGCACTGGTGCTGAGTATTTACAGTGGGTGGCAGGAGGAGCCTGAGGGGAATCTATGGCTGCATTAAGCCAGCCAGCAAATGGCAAGTTACTAACAGGGAGCCTAAGGTTGTAGCCATATGACACAACAGTGCAGCACTGTAATGGGGTCAGCAATGCCAATGCAGATGGGTTCTCAAGAGAGGGTATGGGTTAATGTGTTCCCAGACAGGCTCTTGTCCCTCAAGCCATGTTTCTCAGGGGTCAATTGAAAAGCTAGCTTGAGTCTTCAAAGGGGAGAGAGATGTGATGATGTCAGGTATTGCCAACTATGCCAGGAGAAATAGGGCAGTGGATGTGTAACATATACCAGCATAGCTAGCTGGAGTTTTGTAAAGAATTATGTTATTTGTATATCAAACTGGTTTGTACAGGTGCTTGTGCTGAAAATGTATTTGAAAAGCTGCTTGTGTTACAAATGTACCAACTGTAGGTCCTGCTGGACAGAAAAGAAATACACCTGTATGTGAGATTGTATTGTAACTATTGAAATTATATATTGTAACAAAGGATAGTGGAAGAAAAGAGGTTAATCTTAGTCCAGTTAACTTTGAAAAATAGTCTGAAATTAAATTACCTGGTGTAGGTGATAAAGATTGTATCTTACAGTTCTGTTTGCAGTCAGAGAGAAAATGTATGTGAAAACCAGGACTAGGAATCATACTGTATTGTCCTTAGGGGGAAACTAATTGGTATCCTGGAAGGGTGGAAGTCTTGAAATAGTTTTATAGCTTCCAGATGTTATAACACATCTCATCAAAACTCTGGGTGTATGATAACACATATGTGCTAAATTCTGGTTCAGTTTCTAGTAAAGGGGGTAGTGTGAAACCCAGAAGTCAGATGACTAGATGTATTTGATGTCATTCTCTAATCCAGCACTGAAATTATGTTTTAATACTAGATGAGACAAAAGTTTCAGTGCAATCTGTTTTTGAAACCTAAGTAAGAAGGAAGAACATTTACTCACTTCATCTTGCCTTGCTCTAGTAAGTAAATTAGGGAGTAATAATTCTTTAGATCAGTCAGGAAAATATAGTGAGATTAGTTAAGTATTGCTTTTCTGTATCTGTGTGAACCTTTCTATCAGTGTTATTTTAAATATTTACTGTGAGTGGAACTCTGGTGTTTATTGTAAACAGATATTTAGTATTTTCATGTTCTTTTGTTATTTATTAGTAAATATATTTAAACTTTTCATTGTGGATGGTCTTTTAGAGAATATGTTAACATTCAAGAGTACTTATTTGCTGACACTGTGGCCACTCTTACATCCTTTGCTGCGTTGGGCAAACACTACCATTTGTATTAGTATTAGCATTAATTTTACTCAGTATAATTGAGTAGCCTTGTAAGAGCCTTTGAGTAGTTGCCTGGTGGCAGTATAACTACCTTATAGTATGGGCGAAAGGTAGCAGAGATAGTAAATCTGTGCCAGCCTTTCCCAGGTGTGTGTGTGTGTGTGTGTGTGTGTGTGTGTGTGTGTGTGTGTGTGTGTGTGTGTGTGTGTGTGTGTGTGTGTGTGTGTGTGTGTGTGTGTGTGCGTGCGTGTGTGTGTGTGTGTGTGTGTGTGTGTGTGAATCAAATCTCAAAGAGTGTGTGTGTCAACTACTTGGAGCAGGGGCACAGAGCACTAGTTTCACAGAGACTGTGGTGGAGGACTTGGCTTGGATCACTCGGTTGAGGCCTCAACTCTACAGCTGTACCAGTGGGAAGTCTTACTGGGGCCTGTAGAAAGAGAGGTGGAAACCCACCCCCCAGACTGAGTGTGTTCCCTGTGTGCTCTTAACGGAAATTTAGCTTGGAGCTGCACCTAAAAATACTGTGTGTATCTATCTCTATTCCAAGTTAATGTCCCTCACCGGTATCAGTAGAGAGGATTCAGACTCCATGATTACTGGCCCAGAAGAGGGGTGTCACAAAAGGTACTGTTCAAACATGTTTTTCTGTTATACCACAGACACTGTTTATGTTTGGAATGTCAGCCTTATAGTTTAAATTTCATACAAAAAGATTGAAAAAATCAAATAGCCAATCTGCATGCTGTGAGATATAACCTTGGGGCATGCAGATCAAAAATCTTGTGCTACTTAATATATTTAATTCTGTGATCACCCAATACTAGGGAAAAGGCATATTCCCTAAAGCTTGTATTATAGCAAACTTGCACAAAAGTTAGTCAACTTTCCCATAAACCTAATTAAGTAGACAGTAAAGCCATTGATTTTCTCACCTATTTACCCAGACCGTGTGTGTGTGTGTGTGTGTGTGTGTGTGTGTGTGTGTGTGTGTGTGTGTGTGTGTGTGTTTGTGTGTGTGTGTGTGTGTGTGTGTGTATGCAGGTGTCCTGTGTGCTTTTTCCTCTATCAGTTTTCTGGGATTTGAGCATTTCAGCTTGATCTTGTGTAATTCAAATACCAGCATTACCAACTGTCTAAGCTTGCTCCCCTTCCGGACCCATGCTAGTGCTTGATCTTGGGTCTGGAGTGGTTAAGAGTTTCAGCATTTGCAATACTTTTTAGGCTTGCCAATATTTGGCCTTCTGACATTTGGGGAAAGGTTTTGATGAATGCTTGACACGACTATAGCAGCACTGACCATTTAATTGTAAAGCATATATATATATATATATATATATATATATATATATATATATATACTTACATACATACACGCAAACACTCACACACACACACACACACACACACACACACACACACACACACACACATCTATATCTATCTATCTATCCTTTATTTTGCATAACATATATCATGGACAGAAGTACATTAAAAAATAAAAAAGATAGCTGGGTGCACAAGACTCAGGATAAAAAGTGCCATATCCTGGTAGGGGCACTGGTGCCAGGAGTGGAAACAATGACAATATAGAATCCTCAAGACATGGAAACATTCTTACAATGGGGCTAAGCCAGGCTCACAAAAATCACAAATAAACTGACAGGCCCAAAAAGAGCCATGAAGATGATAGAGTGGACTTCTGAGGATAAGAAAGAAATGATCTATTGCTACTATTATGGAAGAAGCCCAGAATTTCCAGACAGAATATATAAAAAAACATTAAGAGTGAAATTAGAGGAAAGAAAAATACATGCATAAGAAAAATTATCAGAAGCTTCAAATAAAAATGTGTGTTCATTAATACAACAGATTTATGAAAAACATTATATAGACAAAATAAACCTTGGGCCATTTGAAAAAAGAAGCAACTGAGGAGGTGTGAAAATATAAAGAACAAAATCTACAGATTTTTGAAGGTTATAAAAATGAAATATGGACATGGGAAAGAAAGAGACATATGACATGGTGCAATATTTATACAAAAAGAGAAAGCCAAATTAATCAATAACAAAAAAGCAGCCCCAAAAATATTAGAAGAGAAATACAGACAAAGGCATCCAGATACAAAAAATGTCATAGTAAAAAAATAAGATCACAAATAGGGAATATAGAGCAGAAGACTAGTAAAGTAGAAGTTAAAAAATAGAAGCTGAAGTTATGGAATACATGTGAAGTGAAGGATTTAGTGTAGAAAGTCTAACACAGGTTATATTACAGTATGATGGAACAATGATCCCGCCAACTAAGGAGAAATAGGAGGATCAGGAGTTATCTGAAGAAAAAATATGGGCATGGGAAAAAAGATTTAATATAGTGTGATATTTATACAAAGGAGAAAGCAAAACTAACCAATACAAAAAGTGCAGCACCAAAGATATTTGAATAGAAATACAGGCAAAGGTATCCTGATATAGAAAATGTAATAATACCAAAAATAAGAAAACGAAGAAGAAAAGTAGAAAAGAGGATTACTAATGGAGAAGTTAAAGAAATAGAAACTGAGGTTATGGTTTACTTGCAAAGTGAAGGATTACATGTAGAAAATCTAACTCTGGTAACATCACAGCAAGATAGAGCAATGGATCCCCACATTTTGGAGAAACCGGTAGAGCAGGAAACATCTGATCAATTGCCATATGAAGATACTTTGGAGTCTTCCAGAGGAACCAGTACAAACGTTCAGTTGGAGTTGGACAGCAAGGGAAGAATCAGGAAACCTTGGCATCTCTGACACAGTCAACGTTGTGAAGTGATAGGCCGGTGAGTTCCCATATGAAAGAGCAACTGATGACACAGGATGAAACCGAAGAGAATATGGCACAGGAAGACCCTCTGAAACTTTATGTAGAATATCCGCAGGAAAAGGGACAACAAAGGATATGCCCTCAGTTTAGAACAAAATGATCTAAGAGAAGAGTTGCTTGATTTAATAGACATAATAAGATCAATGAAAGAAATAGACTACAGAAAGTCAATAAAACCCAAAAAGTTAAAGGTTTGGTAAAACAAATGAACACAGTAATTAAGACCGTTCATAGAAATTCATGTGATATAACAGAAGTAAAGAGAATATATTACTGTGCAGGTAAATTAATAACAGATAAAGTCTTATCACAAAAACACAGGGCAGTAAGGGAAAGGAAGGGGAGAAATCAAATGCTATCATGGAAGTACTGAATAGAGAAAACTATAAAGCAATTAAGAAAAGAAGTGTCACTGTTAGAAGAATATAGAAGAGGGAATGGATCAACAAAAATACTCAGAAAGATAGACATGATAAAAGCATTGCAAAATAGCAGAACAGATCAGGATCTATTGTGCACTATTGCAAATAAAAAAACTAAAAGTATTAGCACAAGCAGAAAAACTTAGGAGATACATAAATATAAAGGAAAAGTTAAAAATAAGCAATTTATTGATGACCCAAAAAAGTTTTATAGAGAACTGAGAAATAAGGCATAAGGAATTGAAACACCACCAAAAAAAAAAAAAAAGAAGAAATTGATACATTTTGGAGAAATATCTATGAAGATCCTGTGGAACATAACAAAGATGCTGAATGGATATAAGTAAAAGAAAGAATAAGAAGTTCAAATGTACAGGATATGAAATAGGATGAAATAACAGCCAGAGAGATTGAAACAAAGTTAGGAAATGCTTCTAATTGGAAAACCCCAGGCCCAGATGCAGTACCTAACTTCTGGTTAAAAGTATTAGCATCTTTACATGAAGATTTTGCCATGAGTAAGAACTATTTATATGCGCACCCCGAATAGACACCAACCTGGTTAACAACAGCAAAACAATACACCTACTTAAGAGCAAACCTGAAAGATATCCTAAAAATTATACACCAATAACTTCCCTGCCAAAGGCGTATGAACTATATACTGGAATTAATGCTGACAGAGTTTAAAAGAAAGTCATATGGAACAATGGATCATTTGTTGTTAAATAAAGTCATACTGGAGAACTGTAAAAAAAGGGAAGAATCTAAGTATGGCATGGTTAGACTAGAAAAAGCATTTGAAAGTATCCCACAATCATGGATGAAAGAGTGTTTAAAAGTGTATAAGATACACCCTGCACTGTTCAATTAAATTACAGCAACTGTGAAACAGTGGCAAACCACTTTGCATCTAAGCCATGATAAAGGACAAATTATTATCCCAGAGATAAAAATTCAAAGGGGGATATTCCAGGGTGACTCTCTGTTCCCGCTGCTCTTTTGTCTTGCCCTTAACCGATTAAGCTGTCTACTTAATGGATTAGGTCATAGCTACAATTTGGCTCCCAGAAAACAACAATATGTAAAGACTTCTCATCTTCTTTTGTGGATAATTTAAAACTGTACAGTTCATCAGATGAGGATTAGAAAGCACAACTGCAAGTGGTCAACATTTTTCAGATGATATAAGAATATCATTTGGTCTTGATAAATATGCAAAAGCAAACTTCAAAGCAGGAAAGCTGCAGCACCAAGAAAGCATCAGCCTGGGACAGGAATGGGATATAAACGAAAGTGAGCAACAGGGAGAGTATAAATATTTCAGAATAGATGAAGGCGCAACAATAAAACATGGACAAATGCGAATAAAACTTAGCAAGGAATATTTTAGAAAACTAAAATTAATACTGAAAACAGTTCTGATATCTATGAACAAAGTCCAAGCTATAAACCAATTTGTTATTGTCTTAGCTTAGTTTTAGAGTGGCTGACTGGCCCCAAAAGGTGTCGGATCATTTGGACAGAAAATCAAGAAGAATTATTCATGCTTATGAAATGATTTATAAAAATCAGTATATACCAAGACTTATATATATTCTCCTGTCTGAAGGAGTTATGGGCCTCCTCAAAATTGATTACATGAATAGAACTGCAATTGTAGGACTGCAGACATATATGCTGACTTCACAAGATCCAAATGTAGTGAACGTTTTAAAACATGAGGAGAAGAAGTCTAAGATGACTTCCCTGCATAGTTTAGCAGAAGCATATTGGGTGTCAAGCAGGAATGGAAATCAAATCAGAAGTAGACAAAAATCAGGCAGCAACTGAATGTGCCAAAAAGCAAAAGAAAGACTATAAGGTGAAGGATTAGATGAGAAGGCAAGAAATGTGAAAAATGAATATAGTTGCAAGTATAGAAAACTCTTGGAACAGCCTCACATTGATTAGGATTGAACGGAGGAATGGTTAAGGAGAGGTGAATTTAAACTAAAAGATGAAAGGTTAATATTGGTGGCCCAAGATAATGGATTACATATATGTTGGTTTACAAAGTCCATTGAACATGTGGGAGAAACAGACAAATGTAGGTTTGTAAAACATAATTGGAAACAGTTGTACATCTTGTTGCTGATTGTGATATACTAATTGCAGAAGGACTGTAAACTGAAAGGCATAATAATGTGGCAAGACTGTTGCATTGGGGAATGTGCAAACATTACAATACTTGTTCAACCAATCAAAGTTTCTCTTTGAAGCCAGTATTACCTGCATGCACACTGCCCCACTGATTAGCAGTATTTTGTAGTGTATTATTTTTTTGTGTATTTTTCAGTGTGCCTTTTAGCATGTCTATATGTCTTTAAGGCTTAGTAATGAGTGAGTTGCTTTGAGTGGTTTAGTATACTATTTAAGTAACTTGATGATGGTTCTATTATGTTTGAGTCTGAAGAAGCACCCGGGTGGTTGTGAAAGTGCTTACTCTTTATGTTTATAATAAAGTTTTATTACACCAGCCATGGTTGGTCCTCATTTGGTTACTTTTGGAATGTATCTACTTTTCTAGGCCTTTGTACCATGTATGCAGGTTGGAATGTATGCCTTGAGCAAGTCACTTAGCCAAATAGTGCTTTGTGACAATTTGGGAATTTGGGCTAGACTTATTAATAGTCTCCTTAACTGCATTTCTAGTAAATACCTATGCACCTATCAAAGAACCAACAGACTTCTTTTCTTATGCCATTATACTCCTTCTGACTTCATCAGTTGTAGTTCTTCACTTAAGTATCTTTGCTGAGACTTCTCTAGTCCTCTCCACAAGAGTCTGGACCCTAACTCTCTACACTTCTAATATGTGGTTCAAGGAAGGCTGATTCCAATTAATTATCTAGGAGATCTACCTCCTTTTGAGATTACCTTTCTGCAGGAAATGCTCTGTATTTCCCTTCAGTAATCCATTCCCTGGGAAACAACCCCAGTTCTTGTGACTGCAGCAGATAATATCCTTGGATGCCATTCACTTGCTGTCACTGTGTCACATGACTTCACAGAGTAGACCAATCTGTTCTGGTTTAAGCAGAAAAGGTCTAAACCTGGTATGACCCATCCATACTGAGAAGGCAATAGCAAGAATGATGAAGAATGCTAGACTTAAATAGTTGAAAGGACATTGCAAGCCCTCTGTACATACACCCATTGCAGCAGGACATGGTACATAATTATTAGTGTGAGCTGTCTTCCCAAAATGTGATATTTTGACATATGATAGCTGGGCATTCCCTTTCTGTCATAAAATATATTGTCTCAACATTGCTTAGCTTATGACTAATATAACAACTAAGGTGTTCATCATCCCTCAACAGTTTGTGACAAGACTGTTCTGTTGCTGGACTTCCAAGATGGCTGCACATTGAGTAACAGCTTCATTTCAGGTGTGAGGTTCAAGCTGCTGTACCCAGCTATTTTCAGAATATTCTTTCCCTAAGGGACAAAATCATTTTTTGATGCAGAGCATGCTAAGGAGGAAATACAAAAGTTTGCCCAACAGAAAGTGAGCTATGAAGCAGAAATAGATTCTGCTTCTTGTTCTTCTGGTAATAAAGCCCATGGAGAGACTGTGTCAGTGAAACCTTTTCTAAGATTTCAATGGAAAATGCTTGAGAGTCAGAAAAAAACACAAGAGTTGACTAGACGACCTGAGACTGACAGCATGTTGGAAATGAAGCAGAGACCGGATTTGGAAGATGGAGCTCAACAGGTATAAAACCAGCAACTCAGAAATGGACAAATAAATATGGGATTACAAAGCATTAATTATGTTTGAGAAACATAACATAACTGAAAATATTGGACTTTTTTGGCTTTGTTCAACTTGCAGGGAACTCTAAAGCATATGCCCTACTTCATGTCATTAATGTTTGGAAGAACATTTAGGATAGGGAAGATGAAGGAAGGAGTTTAACTGTAAATAAAACAAAGTGTTGTTCTTAACAGTAGCATTTTTATAATGCATGATATAATCTGCCTGTTATAAAGTAAAGTTTTCTCAGTTATTTTCAAGTCTAATGATGATACTAAAGTAAACAGATGTCCCTGTTTTTTTTCCTTCTTTTTTCTTTCTCCTTGTTCAGTTTTAAGAATTGTAGGCACTGCAGTGTAAAAAAGAAGAAAAGTCTGGTCAAAATTGCATAATATGAAAACAATTATGTGTTTTTCTCACTTTTACATAGGGGATGACTGGATTAAGGCCCTTGGTTTGATCTAGTAAAAATTTTAAGAGAAAGCAAATAAAAAATAACATTGGATATAATAAAACCTTTTCCCTAGAAAATAAATGAGTGCTTGTAGAAGCAGCTGTGTATCTGGTTCTCATGTCTCCATAGAGACAATCTGAGAAAGAGCAATTAAAACAGACTACTTCTTTATTTAAATGGCTTTCTTTCAATGGCTATGAGATACTGTTTTCGTTAAGCATTCTAGTGTTTTCCTAATCTGGGAGAGTAATAAAGATAAGACAAAAACACACAACACTTAGTAAAAGCACAGTCTATACCATGCATCTTAGCACGGATAACCTTATTTTTTAGGTTAATCCATGTCTATGAGTGTGGCTGTCAGTTTGGTATAATTATTCCTATTAGGACTGCAAAACTTCAATATTTGAAGCTGTGCATAGTTTTTTTTTGTTAGTATTAAGTTAATAGGTTTGTAGAAGTGTATTGAGGGTGTGTGTGTGTGTGTGTGTGTGTGTGTGTGTGTGTGTGTGTGTGTGTGTGTGTGTGTGTGTGTGTGTGTGTGTGTTTTGAGGGCTTTCAATAAAACAAAAACTTTTGTAAGATGTGAAACAGGCTCAAATGGTTACGACAAGAAACAATGTATAAAAGATCAACCTGGCAAACATTAATGTATGCATGTAACACAAAAGCTGGAAATATACACTTAAAAAAGCTGTTACACATAAAACATTGGACTAATAACTTTTTAGCATGATGCTTTCTATATTATCTTTAAATGTAATGGTCTTACAGATACATACAAAAAAGTAAGAGTAGTGAACTATATTTAAAAATGTAAATTGCAAATGGCTATGCTACAACAGACATTTGGAAAGAACTAAGCATGTGAATTTGATAAAGAAAGGTTTTCAGGACAGTTATTTAGTGGAATACTTGGGACAAAGAAAAAGAGGAGTACTTATATTAACTGCAAGAGAAGCTCTAATAGTGATAGAAGAGGATAAAAACATTAATAGTGGTAGATTTGTAGCACTAAGGGGCTACTGTCAAGAGAGGAGAATTACACTGGCATGCATTTATATTACACCCAAAACTGCTATAATGGAGGTTAAGAAAATTCTGGGAAAAATAATCACCTTTCACCACAAAATATTAGTTATAGGTGGGGACTAGAATTTGATTTTCAGTAGTAAAGATGTATCTGGGGAGCTCAGAAGGAAAATATAAAAAGAAAGGTAGATTTTTTAATAAAGTTATGAAAATATTTGGCATGGAAGATGTGTATGTAGTAGTAGGTGTTCTGAGTGAATTTACATATTATTCCCCAAGATACAGAAACTGGGCTAGGCTAGACAGAACTTATATTTGTTCAGATTCCCAAAGAAACAACACCACACCATTCTGGCATAAAACAACCCTTTATTAATCAATTTATTAATCACAAAATAACTTTGTGTAATTGAAAATAACACATAAATGTCAACATAACAAAACACAGTAGGCAGTGTCACCCACTCACCACAAAGCCATGTGCTGTAAGCACTGCAAATTCAACCACTCACTTACTCACAACTTCCAACTGGAAGCAGCCTGACCCCACTCACTTCAATAATCAACCAACCACCTTGTAAGATCCAAAACATAACACCAGAGGGGAAACAGGAGAGGAACATTTTAGACCCTCTTCTTTGCCCACCAGCCTGAACACAGGCTGTCCCCCTTGAAATTACTACAACATTTTCACCAAACTGTCCAAAAACAATGACAGGTGGACATTGAATAAGTCCAGCCCAAGCCACTCAAGTGTACTCCATCATTCCTGAACCACACTGGATCCCTATCATCAACGTCCCTGTGATTAATAGTATAAATACCCAATTGCCACAATTGTCTTTATAGCCTAAGATTAATTAAACACCAAGTGAGCTCAATACTCATAAAATAGCCCTCATTCCTTCAAGCCAAACCTGGCATACTTTCTGAACACACAGTAATCATCGATGGAAACCTACTGTTTAAGCTTGCCAACTCCCCCGCCATCTTAAACACTAACTGACATTTTGGAATAACCCCTAAGTTGTTACCTACTAAGCAGACAGCCAAACTATATGGGATCCCAATTTGAAAACATATCTCTTAGAACTCGACCTTGAGCTGGTGCCATCTGAGTCCTGTAACACCATGCCAAAATACTCTCCACCTGTATTGCTGCAACCTCAGCTCATTTCCATCTGGCCTAATCATGGTTCATTTTGATTGCCAATAAACACTGGAATGCCAATATAACTACCTTACCACCTAAAAGAAAAAAAAACACCAATCATTTAAACACAGCTGATGACAAAAAACTACTTTTCTAATATACGACAAAAATAACACTGATGGCCACCACTCCACCTTCTTTATAACCTCCACTGACCTGTCCACCCTCACCAATACAAAAAGAATGGGTAGAAAACCTTTCATCCCAAAAATCTAAACACTGAAAAGCCTTCCTTATCAAACAAAAAAAACTGATTGTCTCCTATTACCCTTCCACTGCATGAATGAAAAACTAAATCCTGTGGTCTACCCCCATGCGACAAATGCAGCCTCCTGGTTTATGTCACTGGACACATGGACTCATTCTTACATTCATGTAACACCATCTACAGACTCTTGGCCACCTGACCTGTTTTAGATCAGTGCAACCATATTGCCAGTGAGGGAGGACATATAATTACATCCTGGCAGGCCAATCAATCCAGCAGATCATTCACCTTAAAGTTCTGCTATATGTCCATACTGTCAAAGTAACCCACAGAGTACAATCCATGGAATTCCCCTTCAGTAATTGTAAACCTAACAACAACACCTTAAGGGCCTGTGTCATCATTGGCAAATGACTATCAATATTCCTACTGTTAGTCTGAACCTATCCTTTCAACATCTGGGCTACTGCCCACAATTTTGATAGATCGTCTAAAGCCGCCACCCATGTGAATATGGTAATAGCAACCAAGTCCACCTTAACTGATTGGACCGCCTTCCCCCTTTAGCTAAGCCTTAGCTAACAACTGTATCAAATGGTTTCACAAAAAAAATATGAGACAAAATCTTGACATACTATGCAGAACTGGATAGTTGAGAGGTAAAGCTACAACTCTGTCTTTCTGTGAAAAATTGAACAACTGGGCAATATACCCATCCTCCACACAAGAGCTAAAGGTAATCACTGTAATGGTCCTACTACCACAAATGCACATGCCCATGAAAACGCCAAGCATAGGCACTTAACCTGTGAAAGGACCCAGTGACAGCTGTGAGCCAGCAGGACAGCAAAACCAACCAACGACAGCTCACGAAAAATCACATCTGTATCACATTATCACATTTTAATAATATTGAATGGCTACAATATTGAAAATGCCATTCAGCGAAACTGTTCTTCTTGGGGTTTGTGCCCCCGACACACCCCGCTAATTATATATACCAACCCTGTATAAACCTGTCAACTTTAAGTTTGTCAGACACAGTTTTAGTGTATAAGATTACTAAACTGTAGAGCATGGGACTTTGTACCCTTACCCAAAAGTATAGTGATTTTTGTAATGGGGAAGGTGCATGGAGGCTAGTTCGAATCCCCAGCAAAAATGTTTTGTAAGAGTTTTTTTCCTCTGTTTTGATTTGAGTACTGTAGCCTTCAGTGTGCGCATCTATTTCACTCAGGAGTTGCTGAGTTGTGTGTCCACTTAAAGCCATGCATCCCCCCAAAATTCATCTTTTTGGGAAAGACAGAGACAGTAATGAAAAGTTTAAGAAATACACCTATGCATAAATAAAGTATAAGAGAATGGAAAGTGAGTCAGAAAGTAACCACCTCTATTAATGCATACTTCATCAGTGCCATAGCTAGGTCAACTGGCATCCACAGCAGTCCTAAGACTGGCAACCCCTAGGAATTCAAATCTGTGAACCAAAAAAAAAAAAAGTCTTCCAGAGGGTAAAAAGGCTCAAAATTGTAGTTCTTTGCTACAGTTAGCATGCTAATCTACTAAATACATTAATTCAAGGAGCTGCAATACTGCCTACAGGTTTTTAAATGATTCTAGATATTACACTTGCAATGTTGATTGCCTGTAGGTTGTTAAATGATACTAGATACCTGCAGTGTTGATTGCCTGCAGGTTCTTAAGTGATACTAGATACTACACCTGCAGTGTTGATTGCCTGCAGGTTCTTAAGTGATACTAGATACTACACTTGCCACATTGATTGCCTGCAGGTTCTTAAATGATACTAGATATTATACCTGCAGTGTTGATTGCCTACAGGTTCTTAAATGATACTAGATATTATACCTGCAGTGTTGATTGCCGGCAGGTTCTTAAATTATACTAGATATTATACCTGCAGTGTTGATTGCCTTCAAGTTCTTAAATTATACTAGATACTACACTTACAGTGTTGATTGCCTGCAGGTTCTTAAATTATACTAGATATTACACTTGCAGTGTTGATCGCCGGCAGGTTCTTAAATTATACTAGATATTATACCTGCAGTGTTGATTGCCTTCAAGTTCTTAAATTATACTAGATACTACACTTACAGTGTTGATTGCACCCTAATACCTAGTACCCAGGGTAGCCACCCTCTTGGCCTCACTCTGTGTATGGTTCTGTACTTCATTGCAACAAAACTTAGCAGATTAGATGGGACACACATTTCTTTCTTAAACAGCCAAGTTTGAAGTTTACAGGTAAAAGCAGCATCTCATAAGCACCAGTATTTATTTTCACAAGTAAAATGTTGTGTCTTCTAAGTGGAGCACAGAAAGCCTTCTAGCACTGATTCCTGCAGAAATGCCACAGCAGAACTCAAAACTGTAATTAAAGCTGAGAAGACACTTACATAAAGTAAATTATAATGCAATTTCATAAAGCTGCCGCTATGAATTGATTACTTATTCCCAACTGATTCAGACAAGCCCCTGAAAGGCTTTGCCAAATCATGCCTCATTATGCACAATCACCTGTCAGAATGACTCTTCTTACACCAGTGGTAGAAAATTAGAAAATGAATCATTCTGATAAATAGGCAAATATTGTACATAGATGAATGGATAGAACAAAGACACAGAAATGCAGAGAAGAATAAGTAAATGAGAGAGGAAGAGAGAGTGAGAGAGGCATACACACACACAGGCACACACATACATGCATGCAGAAGCATGTGCGCACACACACACACACGCACACACACACACACACACGCACACACACTCTCACACACACACACACACACACACACACACACACACACACACA
Organism: Protopterus annectens; assembly: GCF_019279795.1. Taxonomy (NCBI): domain Eukaryota; kingdom Metazoa; phylum Chordata; order Ceratodontiformes; family Protopteridae; genus Protopterus; species Protopterus annectens. Next base: position 1,200,562,823 of record NC_056747.1, on the reverse strand, counting down.
CACACACACACACACACACACACACACACACACACACACACACACACACACACTCACACACACACACACACACACACACACACACACACACACACACTCACACACACACACACACACACGCACACGCACACGCGCACACACACACACACACACACACACACACACATACAAACACTAAGCATAATAAGGCTAATATGCAAATTGTCTGGCTGATGATAAATGGACTTAATGAACATAAAATATTCTACGAGTGGAAGGAACTGATTTTATAATTAATTCTTTATAATGCTACTCATAAATAATAGTTACACCATAGTACCATAGGGATGAATAGCATGCTCCCAGACAGGCTACTCCATTTGTTTGTCTGTCTTCACCAACCCTCTCTCTGTTACATAGAATGGGTTATATGCAATATTATGCTTATTTTATGGAAACTGTTTTTGTGTTAATGAGGTTAAATATGCTTCTTACACTATAATATAAGCGGTATACATTGCATTACTTAGTTTCTTGTATTTTGGATAGGACAATTTTCATATTCATTGTGCTTCACAACATTTTATGAACCGACTGTTGTGAACTCAGTGTCTGTTTGCCCATTTAATGTAGAAGGGCTAGTCTGAATATAGCCATCCAGCCTCCTTCTTCTAACCCTCTACAGCTCAGTTTCTACTATAATAATCCTTTCTTGGTAGACTGGTTACTCTCTTCTCTGTTACTGGATTTCTGCAATCAGGAGTCTGCCTAATTCAATCAATGCACAGTCCCACATACTGCAGACCAGATAAATACTTCAGCAATAGCTCTCACATGCTGTTTTTTGATTTTTTTCTTTTGTGCAGATTTCCGTCTGCTGAATGAGTGGAATGACTGAAACCTGCTTTCTTTTTCCTGGAATTATTAACATATACAGTCCATACAAAATGCTATAAGTTAAGCGATTATGTCAAAAGCGCTCTCTACCAGCTCATTAATGACTTCAAAACTCTAAACACAACTGAAATCTATTGCTACGTTTTCTCAGAGGCCTAGCTGTTACTCAGTACAACAAACTAGAGAATTTCAAGAGGCTGTGTCTAATTCAACTTAATGCAACTAAGGAATGACCATGTCCAGTGTTGCACCAAAATCATAATCTTCATATTTGACGGCATAAAGGTGGCCAAGGACCGTCCTTCATTCTGTGAAGTTATTGTGCTATGTATTTATTCCAGTGACTTTCAAAAGTGAGATCGCTTTCCCAGGCAGTATAGACTTCTGGATGCTATAACTTTTGCCTCTGTGCTTTCTCTCCTCCCTCGACAAGAACTAGACAGTGAATCCTTCATAAGAAAACTCAATTACATTTTCTGCTTCTTTAACTATTTTGCATAATGACTCCTCATGGCACATTCACGTACATAGTCTAGCCAACCCCCCCCCCTTTACTTCTTCCTATTTCCTTGTATTCCATACAAGCTGTTTCTTCCACATACTTTCTCACTTCCTCCTTGATATGGCTTGTTCATTGTCGGTCCATCCTTAGATCAACAACTGAAGATCTCCTTTCAGACTTCTGTTCTTTATACCCTGCATTAGATATCCTTCCAGAGAGTGCAGGGCAGATCAGATGATGCAAATTTATGATCAAAAGCAAAAATAATCAAAGAGGTGACACAGAGAAAATACTAACCCATTTAAAAGAGTTTGTCTCCAACCTAAGTAGCCAGGGGATCCAGCCTATTGCTCAAATATTAATTTTATGGGTCTACTTTATTTACGCGAAAGCGTAAAACTGTGGTGTGCATCCAAAGTGCAAGCCGTCGAAAACTGTAAACAGAAATCTATGTAGGTGGAGATTTCTGTTTACTTAAATGTAGTGCAATCTCGGAGTTGGTATATTTAAGTAGTGGGGGGTGAGGGGGTGCAGAGGGGCTTGCCCCCCTGCCTACATCTTTTTTTTTTTTTCTGTGTATTTTTTTTCTTTATTAACTTTCGAACATTTAAGAGTTCGATGCATATGTATCAATCTTTATGCATTCGAACATTTGAACATTTGAATTAATAAAGTAGACCCAATTTTACCACGTTTGTTATTCCAACATGTAATTTTCCCAGTTTAATTTTTTTTCACATTTTTGGGTTTCTAATACCAAGACAGGAATATACCCCATTCCTAAGTTAGGATATGATTAGAGTCATGAATTTATTATTATTTCAGTCTTTCATGTTGGCCAAGAGTGCGCTTCTCAGCGCCTGCAATGTGCCTAAAATTGCCTCCTTGTATAATTCATACAGGGTTACATATATTGGTCGCATAGCTAATTAAGATTGTAAATTGTTTTTTATTAAACCCATTGCTCCTATTGCTATTGGAACTGCCTGGGTATCTTTCTTCCACATTGCTCTCATTTCTACCTGCAAATTCCTGTATTTTATGACTTTGTGTCTGTCTGTACAACAGACACTGTAATCACTAGAGTAGCAATCTCACTGATCAATGTTACTTTTGTCTTTTTTTCTTGAACTATTACATCTGGTTTTCAGGCATCTATTTTGAACTGTTGGTAATAGTTGATCATGTGATATAAACTTCATCATTCTCTATATAGTTTTGTTGTTCATGTTTTCAGTGCTTCTCAGCTACTTCTATATTGTAGTGTCTGCACAATCCCTGATGAAACAGTCTTGCCACATTATTATGCCTTTTAGTATAAAGGCCCTCGGCAATGTGTGTATCACACCCAGCAACAAGATATGCGACTATTTCTAGTTCTGTTTTACAGAACCTGCATTTGTCTTTTTCTCCCACATACTCACCTACCTACTTAACTGAATAAACTACTTGAAACTTCAAAAAGGCATATTTATTCCTCCCACAGGGAGGGTATCAGACAAAGAGTCTCCTAGAACTACTAGTTAAAATTATTCTATCGGGATTAATCCTCTGTACTCTGTTTCTTCTTAGTCCTATCACCCCCTGCCTCAAGCACTCTGTATTACCTCATTTTCATATTTCAATTCATACGATACTCTCACATCTCAAATTTCTTTGTGATTACAGATGCCTTTATTAATTGCTCTGTCTTTTTTTCTTGATCTTTTCGTTTTAAAGTATTCTGAGTATGTTTGGCTGCATGCATGTGCCTAATGAAATGCCACATCTACCAATTTATTTACATTTATATTATGCCTCTAATGCACTGTAGTCACTATTGTGTCAATTTGCGATGCATTCAGGGATTAATTAACCTTACTTCATATACAGTAGTTTTTTAAATACACTAAAGAAAAGTTCCATATTTTGTGTGCCTTACTGTGTTTTCTTTAGATATAAACAGGAATTACTGTCTCTCATTTGACATTTAGCTTTCTTACAGGACAGAGTCAGGAGTTTCTATTATTAAAAAACCTTAGGTACTCCAGTAACACATGGAATTCCATAAGTATCAATCCCTTCACCTTTGTAATTTGGAATCTATATGCTGAGGCCAAGAAAGGTCATAAGGATGTCTGACTTGTACTTTCACCTCTTTGCATATGACAGTGACCACTAATGTTCATGCATCCCAAGATCTCAAAATCTCAGGAACCTGTTAGATAAGCAATAGTTGTGTCACTGAAATCACCAAAAGACTAGCAATCAGAGTTTCCAAGTCCAGTTAGATAACGCTGAAGTCTGGCTCCTGTGACAGGCTTTTTTTCCACAACCACCTAGTTATGCTGGATGAAGATATTCTGAAGGTAATAGAGAAAGACAAGAGCCTTAGACTGCTGATTTCCAGCATCCTGTCATTCTCAGGATGGGTTGCAGGGACTGTTAATTCTCTCTTGGATTTAACATCTAATCCCACAAGGACACACTTAGTGCCAGTGACTACTTCTGTCATCTCTTCCCTAACTTACTGCGATGTATTCTAGACCTCATGGTAGGGAGTGTCATCATTTGCTTTTGTTACAGAAATCGTTATTTTATTTGGTTATTACAAAAGAGAACATTCAACTTCCAAAATGTAGGATCTGTGCTGACTTCTGATGAAGTGAATGATGTCTTTGAACTTCTTTCTTTTGACATACCAGGCCCTGACAACATACATCACTGCAAGATGCTTCCGGATAGGTAAGGCTCATTAGAGATCCCTGGGATGTTGCTGACTGTATAGCATTTGCTTTTATAGCTCACATCTTCTGCAGTTTTCTCCCTTTGCATATCTGACTATAACTTGTTCTCTGCCTGTACAGCCTCCATGAAACTTTGCTTCATAAACCATTTTGCGCTGACAGTTGAAATCACTGTACTTACAGCTGTAACTATGGCTGTGTTAAATATTTATAAATTGCTCTATCGTCACTTTGATTTATGATTTACTGTGTCTTGCCTTGTCGTAGGTAAGTGTGAATACAAGTTCACTATAAAATCAGTGTGATATTTGATTCATTTCAAGACTGATGGCTAGAAAAGGAAAACAAAATCAGTATTAACCCCATATGTGATCCTAGTATGATCCTAGGTATATACATGCACAAACCCACATACATAGGTTCATATGTTCATAGGTTCATACTAGGCTATCTGCCCTAGGGCATTTAGAAGCCTAGCCAGAGTGTGTTTGGCTTTCGCCACCCATTTTAAATTAATTTTGCTATGCCCTTTTTCGAGGTTAGTATACTGTGCCTCTGTCTAACAGTGACACAGAAGTGATACCCG